>NC_140177.1:91880116-91965116 GCF_963971535.1 Notolepis coatsorum
TGCCCCTAAAAATAGATAGAATTAGTCATAGATAATAGATATGTGCGAACTGGAAAAAGTTATTTAGGAGGCTTCGCGCAGTGGGCGTGCCAGCCCCTACCGCATGCATGTAAACACAGGTCTAGTAGTCTAGTGGGACGGGACACGGGAGGACGGCGGCGTCTCCCTGAGCTAACGTTAGCTTAGCTACCGTTACAAAATGACCCAGTCAACTATTCACTTTTAGTTTAATACATGATGAGGCATTGTCTAACCGAACGGTATCTAGTCGGCCAGCTACCGATAGCTCCTGACATCAACAAACGCTCCACAAAGTCTAGTAGAGACGTGTATGCTACCTGTTAGCTCACGTTAGCGCAAGTTAGTTCACCGTTCAAAACGAAATGTCCCATTGAACTAAATAATTCACTGAGGCGTTGTATTAACGTTATATATCCGGCTAGCAGTAGCTACAGATAGCTCCTGATATCAATGTCTTATAACACTGATTCGATGCGTATTCGAGCTGAGGGCTTGCTGAGCACAGTTAAGTAACGTTATACCAATAGGGTCCAGGTGCAGCTCCGGAGAATCCTGGCCGTAGCTGGAGGCTACTAGAGTACACACAGACAGTGGAGCTTGTTGCGTGGTGGCGATGTCTCGCAGATAATACAAGTACAAGTCTAATTATATAATATATATATTTTATAAAAAGAAAAAAAATTATATAAAATAAAATAAAATGTTTTTTTATCAAAAACGATGATACCGTGATATATACCGTTACCGTCTATGCTTCAAATTATACCGTGATATACATTTTAGACCATACCGTCCACCCCTAGCTGCTAGGATAATAACAACAATACTTCCGCTCCGGTCGGTGGGTGGGTTTCAAAATAAAAGTCTAAAACACTGGAAAAGACGTTTATTTTGTACAGCGTTTTCTTCCACGAGTACTCGAGTACATCATGTGATCAATCGATCTGGATTATTTTTGCCCATCCCTAGTTTATCCTGTGCTGAAGTCTCAATTCCAATAGAGATAGTATATATTTTGGTGTTTATTTGATTATTGTTTCACTGCCTTTTTATTTATTACGTTTCCACAGTTTTTTCCTCATACTTTATTAACATTTTGTACATGGTACCGCAAGGTACATTAATAAAACATGTACATGTTAAAAGGATGACACAAAAATCCAGACAGAGGGCTTGTTTCCAGTTTCAGTTTGTTTTATAATAAACAATCAAACTGAGCATTTTTTTTATTTAGGATATTTAAAATGTCTTCCAATGTTAAATAAAGGTTTATTGCACTTTGAAACGGTTTCCTTGCATTATTATGCTATTATTATATTAGTAAAAAAAATAAAAAGGTTAATTGAAAACTTTTGGGAAATACATTTTTCAAAAAAGAAATCTCTCAAAACCGCAATAATATCGCTTATCGCAATATTTTCTGGGACAATTAATCGCCCAGCAAAATGTGTTATCGTGACAGGCCTATCTGTTATAGATAATAACTTATATTTATCAATTATAATATGATGTGTGATTGTATAAAACAAGATTGGCAGTCTAACAGTGGTGTAGCTGACCATGGTATTCCTATAGTCTAAGACAATTAGTGAACACAAACAAGTCTCTCTCAAATCCAAAAGCTAGAGTGCTTAACACTATGATCGCCGGGAACGAGTTTACACGTCATTCCTAGCCATGCTCATTCTGCCGAAGACGCCGTAACTCGTCTTTGATGTCAATATTTCAAAAATCTGTCATCTGCTGATCTCCTCTCAACTCTCTAGCGGTTCAAGAGCGCCATCTGGTGGCCGATCGGCAGATCGCCAACCGCAAATGAACCTTTGAACCGGAAGTGCTCATCCATATGTGGTCCGGGCACTCGCTATCGTTAGAGAGACTCCGTCTTGATACAGTGAACATCGATCGGTGCAAATAACTCGAAAAAACAACATGATTTGGACGTATATACTATTATACAACCTGGAAATGGATCGGGCATTTCTCCATCCCATAATAGAATAAATTCTGTTCCACGCTCATCTGCCAGCGGCGCGAGGAAGCCACGGTGAGTTTCAACGTTATTTTCTAACGTCTTCTATACTAACTGATCTGATGAACATATGACCCACTCTGGATGAATCATCTAACGCTGCCCACGGAATTATAAACGATCCCCCGCCCATCCGGTCATCATCAGATGATACGTAGAAACTTCTAGAAGTACCTCCAGTTGAAATTTATTATCTGGCACAGATCGCTATCAAACTGTATTTCATCATGCGTAATGCATTTGGAGCTATAAATCAAGTTCTGGAGAAAACTGCAGAAAACGATAAAAACATACTTATACTTTAGACCATATTTTAGTATGAATATGTGAATGAAAAAGTTTAACCTTGCTACACCCTGAACAATACATATAGGACATTGAATGGGCCATAATAATGGCAATTTAGCAATAGAATTTAAAAAGTTATAGCCCTGCAAAGAAGGGGAACTTCTCCATAGACAAATAGAGCTGGCGAGGGATGGTAAATTATGAATTTAACCCATGGCGATTAAAGTGTTAAACTCAAACGTGTGATGTCATCAAGTATAATGTCTGGAGCTGTGAGAAAACATTTCCTTGGATGAATTCCTTTTCTGTCCCAGTTCTTTTTTTTTTAATCCTCTTTTTCTCTGCCTGATTTTTCTGTGCTTTTTCCTCCCATCCCAATTTAGTCGTTATGCCAATTCCCCCCTCCCCTACCTGGTCGTTGTGTGCATGTGCCCCCTACTGGTCGGTCTAGGGAGCCCTGAGGTCTACCACATGCTTCATCCGACACATGCGGAGACAGCCAGCGGCCACTTTCACCTGACAGCACGGACTCTCATTGGTGATGTGTAACGCATGGGATGTCACGCTGCCTTCACCACTTCCTGTCTTTTGCTGTGCAGGCGCCCAGACCTGACCTGTAGGAGTCGCTGTCCACAACGCCAGATTATTTACCACCCATCAACTTCCCTCCCGCTAACTCAGCCAAACGAGTTAGTACGACGGCTGGCCCAAGCCGGAGGCAATGCTGACACCTGGATTCGAGACCGGAGTCTCTCGCATTGGTGACGAGCGCAATCTCCGCTGCGCCACCCAGCCGCCCTTTCTGTCCCAGTTCTGAAAAAGAAAATGTAAATCACAGATATCCACCGAATCCGATATGGTCGCCAATATATTGTGTGTGTGTGTGTGTGTGTGTGTGTGTTAAGGCTGAGCCCGAACCCTGTTTTTAGGGTTCGAACGTTCGCCAGGGTTTATCGAACGAACGTTTGAACGTTCGTTTTTTAAAATTTTTTAATTATTTTTTATTTTTTATTTTTTTAATAATTCTTTATTTTTTATTGTATTATTATAGATCCTACGGAGGGCGGCATTGCATAGTCTATTGGTGAAAAACATGTTGTTTACAGTGGTGGCTGTTCATGTAAACATGTAATTAAACAAAGCACTCAGAAGAAAATAAACAAGCTACTGAATCAAAGTATGATAAACAATAGCCCTTGCAGTCACGTAAGGGGCTAGATAAACAAATGCATTCGTTTTGTGGCATTAACCGAACGTTATATAGTTAGTGTTACACGTTCAATAACAGGTATTCACTCTTGGTCGACGGGGAAGGGAGCCGGGAGGAGAGGCGCACGCCTCGGCTCAACAGACCCGTCCACCGTCTACCTCGGAACGGCCAGGCTCCCAACACGCCTGCCGCCCGTCCGCCCTACCACCGTTCCGAGGTAGACGGTGGACGGGTCTGTCCACCGTGCGCCTGCTGTTGTTTCTAACGCAACCACCTCCCGCCATGAAGCTCGCGCTCCGTGGCCGAAAAAGGATGGTATTAATTAATGATCCTTCTGCAGGTTCACCTACGGAAACCTTGTTACCGATTACTTCCTCGGCGGGGAGCTAATTTGTCAATCAAAATAGAGCTCTGGTTGATAAATAGTATCCCGCTGCAGCCCGGCAGACCATACTGGTTGAGCCGAGCGCCTCGCATTCACATCACCTCAACCCCGTGCGCATCCTTTATTTTTTTTTCACCGAACGTTCGAACCTATTAATTAAAGTCCGAATGTCAGCGTAACGAACGAACGTTCGAACGTTCGAACGTTCGGGCTCAGCCTTAGTGTGTGTGTGTGTGTCAGGGTTTCCGTTGTCCGGTAATTACTGGTTTTTGACCGGCAAAATCTGTTGAAGTCCGACATATTTAATCTCTCCGGTCATAATGTCCGGTGAAAATAAATCCCTCTAAGCACAATTTGATTATTTGAATTGTATTAAAATAGGCTAAAATTAAATAGCCTATGCGATGAACGAAACAATCATTACATTTGTTTCATCGTTGCTTCACCAAGCAGGTCTGTCTATTAATGACAACGGTGTGTCAGCGCGAGCTTGCTGCTAGATTTACGAGAAGCATGGAGCTGCAGACCCACAGAACCCACCAGCCGTGCCGGCACAGTGCAGTACTCCAATTCAGCCATTGGCAATTCAGCTGTTGGGTGGGGGGTGCTGCTGAGCGGTCCCCCGACCGGACCTGAAAACACTGCTGCTCTGCGGGTCTGCAGCTCCATGCTTCTCGTAAATCTAGCAGCAAGCTCGCGCTGACACACCGTCATTATTAGACAGACCTGCTTGGTGAAGCAACGATGAAACAAATGTAATGATTGTTTCGTTCATTGCATAGGCTATTTAATTTTAGCCTATTTTAATACAATTCAAATAATCAAATTGTGCTTAGAGGGAATTATTTTCACCGGACATTATGACCAGCACCAAGTCGTTGGGAGGTGGAGATATACATCACGCAAACCCACGATAATGTTGCCGTCTCTCTCTGCCAAATTTCTCAGTTCTTCGCTTGATATAATTAATACAAATGTCCAATATAACGGAATTCGTTAGCTCATAAAAATGTGATTATAACAGACTGCTGTTTATTAATGTCGGGCAGACTGCCCACCGACACCTCAAGTCGGCAGCAGCACGAAGTCTCGAGGGACTTATTTTATTTGGAATATATTAACACTTTGGGTGCCGGGAGCCGTCTTTAGACGTCTTTGCTGGCCATGCTAAAGTTGCCGGGGGACGCTGTACGTCGTCTTTATATCAATATTTCAAAAATCTGCGATCGGATTCATAATGTCCCTCCGCTGGCCTGAGATCCACCAGCAGGACCCACTGAGCTCTCTGGCGGTTCAGGAGCGCCATCTGGTGGCCGATCGGCGCAAGCGCTTAACAGGAAGCGCACTAGAGGTTTTGCTAGACGTCCGTATTGCTTCCGGCCACTCTGTACATGTCCCGTGACTCTAGCTCGTCACTCTACATAGCGATCGATTGCCAATAACTCGATAAACAACATGATTTGGACGTATATACCATTATACAAGCTGGAGATGGACCGGGTAATAATATATCCCATAATGATAAAATGTCTACTCGACGATGATCGCCCAACGGCGCGCGGAGACTGGGGTGAGTTTCAGCGTGTAACGTTACCGTCTTCGATAATAACTGATATTATCAACATTTGACCCACATTAGATGATTGGTATAACGCTGCCCACGGAATTATAAACGCCCCCTCGCCCATCCGGTCAACATCAGATGACGTGTAGTAACTTCTAGAAGTACGTCTAGTTGGAATTTTTTATATCGCGCTGATTGCCATCAAACTGTATTTCATCATCAATATAATGCATTTGGGGCTATATATCACGTTCTGGAGAAAGCTGCAGAAAGAGATGAAAACATACTTATACATTAGACCATACTTTACTATGAATATGTGAATGAAAAAAGTTTAACGTTGCTACACAATGAACAATACATATAGGACTTTGAATGGGCCCTAATAATGGCAATGTAGCAATAGAATTTAAAAAGTTATAGCCCTGCAAAGAAGGGGACTTTCTCCATAGACAAATAGCGCTGGCAATCTATGGTATATCATTAATTTAACCTTAGGCAACCAAAGTGTTAATGACTGTATATACGCAAAAGTAGCCTAGTTTTAAGTTAAAATATTATAAATGCCTTGAGAATGTCATTCTTTATATAGGCCTATCAATTGTTTTTAAGCTCAATAAACTCTGACCGGAATTGATCCCATTTGTCCGGTAGATTGAAATCTACCGGACACTCAGACCGACAAAAAAAAATTCTAACGGAAACCCTGGTGTGTGTGTGTTGTGTGTGCATGTGTGTGCATCTTTAATGTATGTATTAGGGATGCCCCGATCACGTTTTTTGCCACCGATACCGACCGTTTTTGATATTTTTTTTATTTATTTTTTTATTATATAATTTTATTTTTTTATATATAAAATATATATATTATATAATTAGACTTGTACTTGTATTAATTGCGAGACATCGCCACCACGAAACAAGCTCCACTGTCTGTGTGTACTCTAGTAGCCTCCAGCTACGGCCAGGATTCTCCGGAGCTGCAGCTGGACCCTATACTCGAGTAGCCTGCAGCTACGGCCAGGATTCTCCGGAGCTGCAGCTGGACCCTATTGATCCCATTCAACAACATGCCCTCAGCTCGAATACGCATCGAATGAGTGTTATAAAACATTTATATCAGGAGCTATCTGTGGCTACTGCTGGCCGGATATATAACGTTAATATAACTTAATACAACGCCTCAGTGAACTATTTAGTTCAGTGGGACATTTCGTTTTGAACAGTGAGCTGGCGTCAGCTAACGTGAGCTAGCGGAGGTATCATACACGTCTCTACTAGACTTGCTGGAGCGTTTGTTGATGTCAGGAGCTATCGGTAGCTGGCCGGCTAGATACCGTTCGGTTAGACAATGCCTCATCATGTATTGGACTGGAAGTGAATGGTTGACTGGGTCATTTTGTAACGGTAGCCAACGTTAGCTCAGGGAGACGCCGTCCTCCCGTCCCACTAGACTAGACCCGTGTTTACATGCGTGCGGGAGGGGCTGGAGGGAGGAGCAGATGCCGCACCACTGTGTGGGAGTGAGTGTGTGCAGCTCCCGGTGTCTGAGACAGAACTCAGCGAGTGAGATCGGTTTTGACGATCGGCGAAAATAAAGCATTATCACCGATCGCATATTTATACTGATTATCGGCCGATAACGATCGGTGGCCGATCGATCGGGGCATCCCTAGTATGTATGTGTGTGTGTGTGTGTGTGTGTGTGTGTGTGTGTGTGTGTGTGTGTGTGTGTGTGTGTGTGTGTGTGTGTGTGCATACATTTGTGTGTGTGTGTGTGTGTGTGTGTGTGTGTGTGTGTGTGTGTGTGTGTGTGTGTGTGTGTGTGTGTGTGTGTGTGTGTGTGTGTGTGTGTGTGTGTGTGTGTATGTGTTTTTAATGAAAGAAAATGTCTGTGTGACAGATTCCCCTGGTTTCTGATTGGATCTGTATGACTGACTGTATGTATGCAATGTGTCAGACGGCTGGATCAGCCAACCAGAAGTGAGCAATGGTTTAGGGTGTGTGTGTGTCTGACTGTGTGTGTGTGTGTGGGCAGGCTGTATACGCATGCACCCGCTCTATCTTTATCTGAGGATGACATCGCTCTAATCCTTTTACAGCCCTGACACACAGAGAGAGACGCAGATGGAAGAAGAGAAGGAGGGAGAGAGAGAGAAACAGATACAAAGTGGGAAGTACATTTGAGTTAATGTTGACTTGTTAACTAAATCTCACCTTATTTTCAACATTTGCTATCTGGGGAGAGTGAAAGAGAAGCAAGTGACGAGAGAGAGAGAGAGAGAGAGAGAGAGAGAGAGAGAGAGAGAGAGAGAGAGAGAGAGAGAGAGAGAGAGAGAGAGAGAGAGAGAGAGAGAGAGAGAGAAAGAGAGAGAGAAAGAGAGAGATAAAGGAGGAGAGAAGGGCAAGAGCAAACTAGAGAGGAGAGAGTGCAGGAGTAAGAGCAAGTAAGAGAGAGTAAGGGGATTCATGACAACAAGCCGAGCATGAAAGCGATAGAAAGAGAGAGAGAGAGAGAGAGAGAGAGAGAGAGAGAGAGAGAGAGAGAGAGAGAGAGAGAGAGAGAGAGAGACAGAGAGACAGAGAGACAGAGAGGAGGAGGTTTGCTGGGTGAGTGACACTCTGTATCTCAGTCTGTGGGAACCCGACGCACAGAGATGCAATAGCTTTGACTCACACTGTGGCACACAGGATGGAGAGGGGCTGTCATGATGAGATGATGCAGAAAATAACTGGGATTGTGCTGCAGCTCTTCTGACGCAACACAGGGCCAATTATTCATGAGCACAATTGGATCTCCATAACTGTAGGTTGCCACCCAAAAAAAAAGGGCTGTGGTTCATTGTTTACGAGTCTGTTTGCTTGGTTCGCCCTGGCTTAAAATGTCTTGATCCTCCAATCACACCTCTTCTCCTCTGACATTTGTGATTGGAGGATCGGGAAAGGGCTGTATTTGAGACAGATAGGTACATTTAGTCCATAGAGCTGAATAGTAAAATAGTTTGAAAAATAGCTACTGAAATGGCTGAACAACCCACAGTTCACCTTTGAATATAATGCAGTGAACGAGGCTTCATACATTTTTCATATATAAATGTACATACGGTATAAATCTTTAATGTACATATAACTCTCTATGCACTCTGACCAGCAGATTTGGAAAATGTTTTACAGTCTAACTAGAAGAATCTCCTTCTGCGCTCTGGAGCAAGGCACAGCTTAGAAATTAACTGAACCAAACAAGCAAGCCATAGCCTACCTTTAGTACAAAATGTGTTTCTTTCCTCTGGTCAGTATACAGTGATATCTTCTTCTAACACTGTGCTCTTCAACTATAATAATAATAATAATAATAATAATAATAATAATAATAATAATAATAATAATAATAATAATAATAATAATAATAATAATAATAATAATAATAATAATAATAATAATAATAATAATTAATAATAATAATAATAATAATAATAATAATAATAATAATAATAATAATAATAATAATAATAATAATAATAATAATAATAACTTAATTTTATATAGCGCCTTTCAAGAGACCCAAGGTCGCTTTACATAACAAAGTAACAGACAGTGGACAGACACAACATATATACATATAAAGTGAGAGATTAGGGGTTAAAGGCCAAGTTGAAGAGGTGGGTTTTGAGCAGTTTTTTGAATGAGTCCAGAGTTGGGGCGGTGCGGAGTTCTGCGGGGAGGGAGTTCCAGAGGGTGGGAGCTGCCACACTGAAAGCTGTCCCAGAAGGTCCGCAGTCTAAGGTTTCTCTCCTCCACACTGCCTGTGGAGCATTTTTCCCTATTGTTAGGTTTTAGTGAGTTTTTCCTTACCTTCGCGTGGGGTATGTCTGGGAGTGCTTGCATTCTTTCATTTATTTGCATTTATTTTAAATTTGTTGGACCTTATGGTGTTCTTGTTCTGTTCTTGACTTATTGCTATGTTTTCTTCTTGACTTGTTTAAAGAAGACATGTACGGCCCATGGGGACATTAACGTGTGTTGTCGGGCCTTATAAATAAATTTTATTTGATTTGATTTGATTTGATTTGATTACTGAGGTGCCAGAGCATGAAGGGATTTGTAGGTGAGCAGGAGGGTTTTGTAGGTGATGCGGGATTTGATGGGGAGCCAGTGGAGGTGGAACTATAGGCTTTAATGTCCTTTTCTGAGAATAACTGACTTTCAAAATGAATGGCTGCTATCAATTCAATAATGTATTTAGCTGTCGATTACCATGGCAGCAACTGAAGATATTTCGAGGCATTTGGGTCAGCTCTATCTTCAACTAGGAACTTTGGTCTCAAAAACGTATTCGGGTACAGACATTTTACAACACACGCTCAATACATTCTCACATAGCTATAACGCTGGGGGTATGAGACTGTGCTGTAAGATAGAATACAGGGTTCCACTGAGCTGCCGCCGAAACAGTTTGTGGAAACAGCCTGAATTGTCATTCCTCCATCCTTTTGAGTGACGGCTACTGTATGCAGCAATGGACAGAAGTCGGCTTAACCCTTTCAGCTCCCCTTGACCCACCAGTGGGTCCAACAATGCAATTAGTGTAGTATAACCTGCATTTGCTCACATACATAACGTCTGTAACGGGAGACATATTATTCATTCATCTTCTAAAAGGCAATTGCCATACATGACATGAATAATTAGGATATCAGGATTCTTTGCTATCTACACAGTATTTGATATAAGGGAAATGTACATAATTTGGAACATAAGACATACTAATAGAGGTCTATGTTTTCCAACATGGCTGTCTGTAACATAGCAACCGTTGTTTTGTATATGTCAAGGGAATACATACAGTATCAACTAAAAGAAAAACACAAGCATTAATGTCTTGTTACTGGATCGTGTAAAGAAGTCACAGTAGAACAGTAACACCATGCTTTTATAGTGTTTTACCTACTCGACTACCACTGCACAGAAATTAGGCATTTTAGGCCACTTTTGAAAGTGGTTACCAATGGTTACAGGCAGCCATAGTGGACAGGCCGTGCAAGGCCTCTATTATTAAAGAATGTCACTCATTACAGCTACAGTTCATGTGAGGTTGCAGTGGCGCAGTGTTAGCAATGTGGGTTCAAAACCAGACAAGGCGCCAACCTGCTGTTCAGAAGCAGTTGTCTTGCATGACCTCTCCACAGCTGCCTGCCCCAGCCTGCCACCATCACAAATAGCCTAGAAGAGTGGCCAAATCACCCACTTCTGAATCTCAAATTGCACACATTTTTTAGCAGAGCGTTAAATATGACAGATGGGACTCCCACTTCCGTCTGTCTGTCTATATATCTGTCTGTCTGTCTGTCTGTCTGTCTGTCTGTCTGTCTGTCTGTCTGTCTGTCTGTCTGTCTGTCTGTCTGTCTGTCTGTCCCTCACACCTCCATCATCATGTCTTTCTGTCCCTAAAATCTACATCCTGTCTGTCTGTCTGTCTGTCTGTCTGTCTGTCTGTCTGTCTGTCTGTCTGTCTGTCTGTCTGTCTGTCTGTCTATCCCTCACACCTCCATCATCCTGTCTGGAGGAATGATGGAGTGAAACACCACGGGAATGAAAGTGTTGCACCCATCTGGTTTAGTCCTTTCTTAGTCCACTACTACCAAGACGTTGTTAGTCTTTAGCACAAGAATAAAGAGGTCCTTCTGCATGATTGCATGTCGGAAACACAATTGTCGATAAAATCAACTAACCGATCAGTCGATGAAGTCCTACGACTACTTTTTTTTGTAGAGGGCGGTCCTAAATGATTGCAAAATGGAGATATTCAGATGGAAAATAAGATACCAGGAAATACGGACATCAGGACAGGGGCAGTAAACGAAAAGTCCTCTCTCCTCACTCAACAGCTACTGTACCCTCGAGCAAGGCAGTCAACCACCCGCTGCTGATAAGTGGCCAACGGTAGGGGCATGTGTGTGTGTGTGTGTGTGTGTGTGTGTGTGTGTGTGTGTGTGTGTGTGTGTGTGTGTGTGTGTGTGTGTGTGTGTGTGTGTGTGTGTGTGTGACACACAAACAAACCTGTAGATAAAGGGAAAGGGGTGTTTTATTGTAGTCCAGACCTTCTTCTACACTACTTCATGAGAGATGTTGAGCAACAGTAAATGTGATGATATAACACCTACAGCTGCACATGCATGTTTACACACACACACACACACACACACACACACACACACACACGCACACACACATACATACACACACAGTCACACACACACACATACATACACACAGTCACACACACATACATATACACGCATGCACACACACACACATGCAACATGCAAGCACACATACACACACACACATACGCACAATGCATGCACACACACACACATGCAACATGCAAGCACACATACAAACACACACACACACATATTATGCATGCATGCACACACACACACACACACATACACATGCCCACATTTTCTCTCTCCTATCTTTCTAATGCGTATATTTCTGTCTCTCTTTCTCCCACCCTCTATCTCTCTCACTCTCACTCTCACTCACACACACACACACACACACACACACACACACACACAGTGACACACAGAGGTGCTACTTTGAAACATGCCCACGCAGGCAGCTCTGTCCTAGCTGTTTGTCTCGAGGCTGGTGGTAACGGTGTATCATTTTGATCAGCTGTACCATCTCGTGCTCCCTCTCACCCATCGACAGCTATACCATCGCGAATCGTGCTCACAACTTCTCACGTGCACTCACTCTCAGAATAAAGGAATAAAAGGAAGCATAGCAAACATAGCCTCTGATAGTTTACCTTTCTCTCTATTAAGCCATTCATAATCAAGATGTGGACGATATGGGTGCGTTTGTTTACGCAATTTGGCAGTGTGTGTGTGTGTGTGCGCGTGTGTGTGTGTGTGTGTGTGTGTCAGTGTGTCCGTGTGTGTGTGTGCGTGTGTGTGTGCGCAAGTGGAACAATATCTGGAGCGCAAAATGATGAAGCCGGAGATACAAGTGTCTATAGCTGAGACCGTTACAGTAGCCCGGCTGTAGTGCTGAAAATACTGTGTTATAGTCGTAATTCCTCGGAATGTGTCAGTAATTGTGTTAATTTGCTTATTTATGCGAGTCGTTCGTTAACTGCAAGTGCAGGCAACGGCTGTATTGACAACCAACAATAGCCAAGACCAACCATGCGCTGAAGGCAAACCGTTCCCAAAAGAGGTCCAAGAAACGACGAGTAAAAGCTCTTACCTCTCTGCGTATCTCCTTAAATCATCGTCTCCGAAGTGGAAAGACAGGGCGAGGTATAGGTAAATCCCAAATGACGTCCGTTTCTGGAACCGAAATGAAGACGACTGGCTGCAGGGCTATGTGTGTGTGTGGGCATCAAACTGCGAGCCTGAGTTCCACGCACCTGACGGCGACTCGCTGTTGCTGCTGCAGCGCGCAGAATGCGGGGAGGAGAGGATGGGTGGAGAGAGAGAGAGAGAGAGAGAGAGAGGATGGGATGTGCACACAACTGAGAGCAGGCTAGCACTAGCTGTACAAACTTGACAGACTCGAGATGGCGTAAAATAAATGGATAGGATAATTACGTTTCCTTTATTTCAATAAACGGGGAAATAAATGAAAGAAAAAAAAAAAAAAAAAGGAAAATTAAAATAAATATCCTCACTTCATTGATAGAGCTAACAGTAATCAAAATCCATCTCAGGTTTTCAACTCTACGTATTGTGTATTAGGGGACCTTCGTTAGAATGAAAGAATAAGTGATGATTACACTCTAGGAAGCTATTATTAATCTCCGATATATGAGGTAGACCTGATGAATAATTCACGACACAGTTTGTAATACAGTTAGCAGAAGTTTATTATCGATCATACTGAAATAATTAGTGCCAAAGACTTCAAAATTGTGAGAGTGACCCCTGGGCCCTGCAAATAAAAGGCAGCAAAGTAGACCCAGGCAACTACCGCCCTGTTTCTATTCTTACCTCCATCTCGAAAGTCATGGACAATATTTTCTACTAACAGGTCGAAAAGTACGTTGCGGAAAGAAAATCTAAACTACGGATTCCTATCTTCAGAACATCCCACTCCACTGACACATGCCTTCTCTATTTGAATGACCACATCAAACACGAGGTGGACGTGGGCAAATACTGCGGCATGGTCATGCTGGACCTATGAAAGGCCTTCGACACTGTCAATCACTCCATTCTGATTGACAAGCTAAAAGCAATGGGTTTTGATAGTCTATCAGTGAGCTGGATACAATCCTACCTGGAGGGGAGAGAACAGATGGTGGTACCCTATCCCCCCCGGCCCCCCCCCTCACAGTGAGCTGTGGTGTTCCACAAGGAAGCATACTAGGACCGTTACTGTTCCTAATTTATGCAAATTACATGTCGTGAACTTGTGACTGCAACTTGTTCCTGTTCGCGGACGACTCAGCCCTGCTGGACTCTGACAAGAACAAGTTACAGGTTGAAAAAACCCTCAGCTCAGAACTTGGCAGAATCTGCACCTGCTCGCTGATAATAAACTATCATTACACATGGGCAAAACAGAGTCCATTCTCTTCGGATCAAATAACAAACTCAGCAAGACCAACGGCTTCTCAGTTACACTGGGTGACAATATTGTCACAAGGAAAGATGTGACAATATTGTCTCTGTTTAACAGTACTGTATATTTGCATATCTTGTATGTCACAAATGTAACAGTACTGTATACCTGTGTGTGTGTGTGTGTGTGTGTGTGTGTGTGTGTGTGTGTGTGTGTGTGTGTGTGTGTGTGTGTGTGTGTGTGTGTGTGTGTGTGCGTGCGTGTGTGTGTGTGCGTGCGTGCGTGTGTGTGTGTGCAGGGGCGGACCTAGCACATTTGGCGCCCTAGGCGACCTTCACCACTGCGCCCCCCCGCCCCCCCCCCCATATTAACCCTTTCACTGCCGCGCTACCAAACGGTTAAACATTTTCACTGCAACAATACACAGAAGGTTAACCCTTTCACGACCGTCGGTTGTGTGATAGTAAAGGGTTAACCCTCTGTCGTGTGGCAGTGAACGGGTTAACAGTTATACAGAAAAGTACTGCACCTTTATTTTTTACAAGCAAGAACAAGAGCTAAGAATAAATGTAAAGTGCACACTAAAGAATTAAAACAAATAAACAATTTAGCTAACACAATAATAATAATAACAATAACAAACAATAAAATAATGTGCAAATTTGCTTTCAAAGAAAATTAAGAAGAAATGTAAAGTGCACACTAAATAATTAAAACAAACAACTTAGCTAACAATCAATAATAACAATAAAAAACAATAGAATAACGTGCAAATTAGCTTTAAAAGAAAATTATGTATTGTAAAATATGTTACACATATATAATCAAAATATAATATGCTAAATAAACAAACAAATAAATAAAAATTACAAATTCACTTTGTCTGAAGAACTATTTACATTCCACTCCCTATCATCACACTTCAAGGTTAGCCTGTAGCTCCTACTGGTTTCCATTTACAGTGCAATCCTTCTGGCCTTCCTCGCTGCAAAGTCATCAATCACATCATCATATGAAATCTGACCACCAACCTCATGGTTAATACTGATTACAGCCAGACCACTGAGGCGTTCTTGAGCCATGGTTGACCTCAGGTATGTTGTCAAGAGTTTTAATTTGGAAAAACTACTCTCGGCTGAAGCTACTGTTACTGGTAGCGTTGCACTGATCCGCAGAGCAATACACAAGTTGGGATATATTTCTGTGAGCTGCTTTGTGTGTTTGAATTTCAACAACTCAAGAGTTGTCATGCTCTTTGATGGCAAGTCAGGTACATTTTCCAACTCCTGAGCCAGCTCCTTCTCATCCAAATCAGATTGCTCTCCATGGTTTAAGGTGTGTACAAGTGCCTCTGCTTGCTTCATCAGCTCTTGGTGTGGCAGGTCTTGGAAGTTGTACAAAATTGCATACCTTTTACCTTGGCACGTTTCTCTTCTTCTTCTTTTCTTCTTTTTATACTGCGACCCGGATGGCTTTTGTCTCTTCATAGTTCTCTAACATTAGTCTTTCTTTCCTCGATGCTCAATTCTTTTTTTTATCCACTTTTTCTCCTCATTTAAAAATGTTTCTCCCATGCCAATTTAGCCATGCCAATTCTCCCCTCCCCTGTCTTGAATGTTGCTCGCATGTGCCCCCCACTGGCCGATTGTAGGGAGGATAGAAGCCTGTCACATGTCCCCTCCAACATGTGCCTGTGAGGATTCGCCTGTTTCCCTGGACCTTTTTTCCCTGTCCTCTCCTCACCAGCCCCCACCTTTGGACATTCCCTGTCTACTCTCCTTCACCAGCCCCCACCCTTGCGAGAATTTTCCCTGTCTACTCTCCTTCACCAGCCCCCACCCTTGGACGTTCTTGTTCCTCTACCTTCACGCACCTGTTGGGAGTTTGCAATCTGCTCGGGAGAGTACTTAGGTTGCAGGCTCCCCTCCAGTCCTTGTCGGGTCGTTCTGTGTTCATGGAGTTCTGTGTGCTGGTCTGTATTCTGGACGTTACCATCACCTGCCGCGTCTCCGGCGTGAGACGAAGTGCCGGCCATCACCACCTGTCGCCGTTTGCCTGGAGTGGGACACCGCCTTCGCTCTCTAATTCTCTACGGGAGGTTGCCAGTGTTCCCACTCCAGACGTCAAGCCGGCTCGCCATCGCTCCCTATTTCCACGGGAGGATGGCGTCTCTTCGCCCCGGTCCCCTGGGACCCCCTGTGTTCTGCGCTGCCCGTTCTGCAGCATCCGAGGAGGAGGATTCCTTTAAGAGCAGCAGAGCCCTACTCGGTGTAGGGACGAGGAGGATCTCCGTGCCAGGCCTCCGCCGTCAGGCCCCTGTCCCCGTGCCAGGCCTCCGCCGTCGGGCCCCTGTCCCCATGCCAGGCCTCCGCCGTCGGGCCCCTGTCCCCGTGCCAGGCCTCCGCCGTCGGGCCCCTGTCCCCGTGCCAGGCCTCCGCCGTCGGAACCCTGTCCTCATCCCTGTAAGCAGCTCTGGCCCTCGCCCTGTCCAAGGCCTTAACCCTGTTCTCTGTCCCTGTCTCCAGCCCGCCTCTCCGGGCCTCTGTCCCTGTCCCCCTCTCCAGTGCCCCTGGTCCTGGCCCTGACACTTAGCACTGGCCCTTAGCCTTAGTCCCTTAGCCTGTTCGCCTCTTAAAGGCATAGTGCCGCATTTTCCATATTTCCTTGACTCTAGTGTTTTTGTGTTCTCCCTTAAAGGGACTGTGCCGCTTTTTGTTCTATAATAAATATTTGCCCTGTTTTGGCTTACTCTCATACCTGTCTTGTGTTGTGCGATTGGGGTAGGTTTCAAACCATAACAGTGCCGGCAGCCAGTCGCATCTTTTCACCTGCCAGCGCGGACTCTCATTTTGGCGAGGACTAACGTGTAGGAGGCTCGCCATTTTCCTGTCTCTGCTGTGCAGGCGCCCCAACCGACCTGTAGGAGTCGCTGCCAATTGAGTTAGTTTGACAGCCGGCCCAAGCCGGAGGCAACGCCGACAGCCAGATTCGAACCCGGTGTATCTTGCGTTGGTGACGAGCGCAATGTCCGCTGCACCACCCAGCCGCCCTCGACCCTCAATTCTATAAAAACTTGACCGATACCCATCAATGCACAGCACAGCGCTCTAGCATGTTCTGACTGTGAACACCTAAAGCTGAGGCTCAGACCGACCGACCGTTATAGATTTTTGGCTCGCTTTTTCCCTTATGTTAGAATTTTTTTTAATGTAAAAATAATGGTTGCAGATATAGAGGGGGGCGCCAAAACTGTGGCAAGCAAAAAAATATATATATATTAAAAAAAAAAAAAATCTTTTTTTTGGCGCCCCCCTCTACGTGGCGCCCTAGGCAACCGCTTATATCGCCTGTAGGAAGCTACGCCCCTGTGTGTGTGCGTGTGTGTGTGTGTGTGTGTGTGTGTGCGCGTGTGTGTGTCTGTGTGTGTAAGTGTGTAGGTGTGTGTGTGTGTGCGTGTGTGTGTGTGTGTCAACCACTATGACAGTTGTGAGAGGGTGTAATTTCTTATCCACTCCCCTTCTACACACACACACACCATACACACACACACACACACACACACACACACACACACACACACACACACACACACACACACACACACACACACACACACACACACACACACACACACACAGAGACTAAAGGTCTCTACACAGGACATTACACAGCCCCACGCTCCAACGTTAATTGGAGAAGGGTGTGTTTGATCCTTTGTTAGAGAGAATTGTTTGTTTGAACCAAAAACCTGCCTCGCTGCTCATTGTAGGTGCTTTAAAATGGGCTTTTTCTCTGCCGATTTAGTTCTGATCGATTAGTTATGGGTCACGCCGTGTTCAGGAGAGCGAGGCGCATACACGTCTATTCGATCATGTCTCTAGCACCCCCACAGCCGTATCGGCAACAACTTCCATCACGGCTCTCGTCCACATTCATTCATTTGACCCCCCGGCAATCTCCTCCCTGATTTCAGAATCCCGGAAGTGTTACGGTGGTCTATCCTGGTTGTGACTGAACTGAAGAACATAAACTGCAACTTTGAAGAATCATGTTTGTTAACACTTTGGTTGCCTAAGGTTAAATTAATGATATACCATAGATTGCCAGCGCTATTTGTCTATGGAGAAAGTCCCCTTCTTTGCAGGGCTATAACTTTTTAAATTATATTGCTACATTGCCATTATTAGGGCCCATTCAAAGTCCTATATGTATTGTTCATTGTGTAGCAACGTTAAACTTTTTCATTCACATATTCATAGTAAAGTATGGTCTAATGTATAAGTATGTTTTCATCTCTTTCTGCAGCTTTCTCCAGAACGTGATATATAGCCCCAAATGCATTATATTGATGATGAAATACAGTTTGATGGCAATCAGCGCGATATAAAAAATTCCAACTAGACGTACTTCTAGAAGTTACTACACGTCATCTGATGTTGACCGGATGGGTGAGGGGGCGTTTATAATTCCGTGGGCAGCGTTATACCAATCATCTAATGTGGGTCAAATGTTGATAATATCAGATATTATCGAAGAAGGTAACGTTACACGCTGAAACTCACCCCAGTCTCCGCGCGCCGTTGGGCGATCATCGTCGAGTAGACATTTTATCATTATGGGATATATTTTTACCCGGTCCATCTCCAGCTTGTATAATGGTATATACGTCCAAATCATGTTGTTTATCGAGTTATTGGCAATCGATCACCGTGTAGCGTGACGAGCCAGAGTCACATGAACCATAGCGAGCGCCCGGAAGTACTACGGTCGTCATGACAACCTCTATTCAACATCCTGTTTTGGCGATTGCGCCGATTGGCCACCAGATGGCGCTCCTGAACCGCCAGAGAGCTCAGTGGGTCCTGCTGGTGGATCTCAGGCCAGCGGAGGGACATTATGAATCCGATCGCAGATTTTTGAAATATTGATATAAAGACGCTGTACAGCGTCCCCCGGCAACTTTAGCATGGCCAGCAAAGACGTGAAAAGACGTGTCCCGGCACTCAAAGTGTTAATGGGAAAAGGACTTTGAACAGTTTATTGTGTAAACAACACACACACGTACAGAACACACACACACACAGACAAACAAACACATTGTCAGTAGCAAGGACAACATATAGGCTACAATACAATAAAACTGAAATTGCATGCATGCTTGATAAATGAGTCAGGTATACGTGTCTAGTCTAACCAGGAGGTGTCAAAAATCTATTATTTTATTGGAACTTCATTATTCAGGTTTGTGTGTGTGTGTGTGTGTGTGTGTGTGTGTGTGTGTGTGTGTGTGTGTGTGTGTGTGTGTGTGTGTGTGTGTGTGTGTGTGTGTGTGTGTGTGTGTGTGTGTGTGTGTGTGTGTGTGTGTGTGTGTGTGTGTGTGTGCACGTGTGGAATAAGGATGAGGATGATTTACCACAGAGGTGGGCTACCATGTCTCTGGGAGATTTTATTTTATTTTATTTTATTACGGACCCCCATTAGCTGGTGCCATAGCAACCAACATACAAAAACAATTATTATTGCAAAACAAAATTATTAAAAGTCAGTACTCAACACAATGCATAATGAAACTAAATGGCTAACATTACATGCAAGCACAGAAACAGAAAACAAAAAAACACTTTAGTGTTAAATACAATTTAAGATTATTTAAAAAAGTTAATCTACTGTAAATGCAGCAGAGGCTTTGAGGCAGGTTTGATTTGATTTGATTTGAAATCTTTATTTCGAACATGCAATGAATACAAACAAACAATAACAAAAAAGCAAAACAACTCAATCTGCATGTTCGAAAAGGAGTAGGAAGAAGTAATACACTTATTTAATCCTGCCCCTTTTCCACTACTCAAATGAGTGTACTATTTTAAACATAAAAAAGAAAAGAAAGAAAAGAAAAAAGAATATATATATATATATATGCAAAACAAAAAACAAAAACTATATATGTATAAAAGAAATAAAATAGAAAACAAAATAAAAATGTAAACACCCGTGAATATCAAGTCCCTTCCTCATCCCTGTACCTTGTGAACATAATTTCCTTATACATCAGTTTGAATTGTCTCATGTTTGGACATTGCTTTAGCACCACATTTAGACTGTTCCACAGTTTCACTCCACATATCGAGATGCAGTGTTTTCTCATGGTAGTGCGTATACGTTTAGCACCTTTAAATTGTGTTCTCCCCTCAGATTATAACCCCCCTCCCTATCAAAGAACAATTCTTGAATGTTTCTTGGAAGTGCATGACTTTTTGCTTTATACAGGTTATTCCAAAGAGTTAATGCTCTAAAAATAAAAGATCTCCTTAAAGCGTTGGTTTTTGGACCTGGCAAATCAAGCTGCCCACTACTGGAACCTCTAGTGTGAATCTGAATGTGAATTTATGTATAAAAACAGGAGTTTTACTGCTCATGACCAACTTGAACAGCACAAGTATATTAATGTTAAGCCAAGAGAGGCGGGCATGCATACTGCTCACATTACTACTACTACTACTACTACGAGCGCTACAAGTCGATGGCAAGGAGCCTCTGAGTGAATGGCTGGACAACTGCACCTTTGCACCATACCCTCCCATAGCTGTTGTCATGCATCATGCGCTCGCTATAGACTCCATATGGTGTAAGACTAATGGATTCAAGTATTCACTCATTTCCGTTGCAATCTCCCAGTCAAATTGTGGATGTGTATAGTGAGGTTTTTATGTATATAAGCAGCACTGTATTGTATACAGTACATTTATATTATGTATGTGATTGTCTTGTGCTTTTGTGTGTTGTGGAAATGCACTTTTACTGTTTTTGTTACTGCCTCTTTTTATGCTTGGATGCACAGCAATTTTCTCCTTATGAGATGACATAGATGACCTTGACATTTTCTCCCTGACCTGTGTCTGTATGTTTTTCTGTCCATTTATCTAACCTAACATGTCTGTCTGTCTGTCTGTCTATCTGCATGCCTGCCTTTCTGCCTGTCTGACCTATCCATCTTTCTTCCTACATGTCTGTCTGTCTGTTTTGTCTCCTTGCCTTTTGTGACATTCAATCCTAAATTGGCTTGGCCTAAGGCCTGAGCAGTCAGGAAAATATGGCTTGTTTCCCCGGTAGACCTTGAATGTAAGCAGGTGGACACAGGAAAATGGACAAGTATCCAAAAACAACAATATATTAGCACAACTAAGTTAAAGAACGAAATAATGGGGAGCTGGGTGCTCCAGACTCCATAGTTCAAGATATAAATAAAGTAAAGCACATGGTTAAAAAATAGGACGGCAAAAATGGTCAAAATGGTGAAAAGGCAGTGTGAGCACAAGTGAGCTCTTCTGGTCAGGCTCTGGAGAACTGTGACGAGCGACTGTGACGAGAGGCGAGAGACAGCTGCGAGAGAACTGCTGACGACTGCACTCCTTACATAGGGCATGGTGCCTCAATCACCACACCTGTGTCAATTACAAAAAGCGGCCATTTTAATGACAAGGAAAAATACAACAGAAAGAAACAGTGTGTCAATCAACAACCACCAATTAGTAACACACTTACCACCCCCACCTACAGATGATGACCCGGACCTCCCTGACAAGCTCAACCACTTCTATGCCCGGTTCGACAAACAGGCCTCATCACCCCCCGTTCCCCCACTCCCCCCCGTTCCCCCCCCCCCCCCCTTCATCATCCACGAGGACAAAGTGAGAGCTGTCTTCAAAAAGACCAATAAAAGGAAAGCCTCCGGGCCTGACCTCCTCTCCTCTGCAGTGTTCCACTACTGTGCAGACCAGCTGGACCCCGTCTTCACTGACATATACAATACATCCCTACAACTCTGTTCAGTCCCTCAGTGCTTTAAGCAATCCACCATCATCCCAGTCCCCAAAACCACCAAAATAACCTGTCTCAATGACTACAGACCTATAGCCCTTACATCAGTAGCAATAAAATCATTTGAACATCTGGTCCTGGACTACCTCAAAACTGCCACAGAACCCCACATGGACCCACACCAGTTTGCATACCGGACCAACAGGTCAGTAGAGGACGCCATCAACCTGGCTCCACCACACTCTACAGCACCTGGAAACCCCCAACACCTTCACCCGTATTCTGTTTATTGACTTCAGCTCAGCTTTTAACACCATCTCCCCCAATAATCTGTTCCATAAGCTACAGGACATTGACATCAACCCCACCATCAACCACTGGATCCTCAATTTCCTCACCAATAGAACCCAAACAGTCAAAGTAAACAACAAATCATCCCGCCCTCTGACCCTCAGCACTGGGGCCCCCCAGGGCTGCATCCTTTCCCCTTGGCTCTTCTCCCTCTACACCAACCAGTTCACCACCCTGGACAGCTCAGTCAAGGCCTTCAAGTACGCCGACGACACCACCATCCTGGGCCTCATCTCCAACAACGACGAATCCATTTACCGGCAGGAGGTGGACAGAGCAGTGAGGTGGTGCGCATCCAACAACCTCCTGCTCAACACCTCCAAAACCATGGAAATTGCCATAGACTTCAGGACTTCAAAAAAAACACCCATACTCCCAATAACCATCGCAGACCAACCCATAACCCTAACTGATTCATTCAAGTTCCTCGGCACCCACATCAGCAATAAACTCAAATGGGACATTAACACCACTGCCATCATCAAAAAGGCCCAGGAAGTACAGAGTCCAACAACACCTGCTGGTCCAATTTTACACTGCCATAATTCAAAGTATCCTCACCTCATCCATCACAGTCTGGTACGGTTCCACTGACAAACACACCAAACACAAACTCCAACGCATCATCAAGACAGCCTCTGTTAAGGATTTCTCACTCTGTGCCTTTAACTGCACTTTCAATACCAGTACCCAATAACAACAAGACACAATGTAATAACAGCTTATACTGTCTGCAGAACAGGAGTGTGTCTCTGGTCAGAGCACACTGAGGTACTTCCCGTTTCACAACCAGCTTTATTGAGCGCGAAAGGACAGGGAACAAAGAGGACATCATGTGTTCATCAGGCAACATACAATTAATCATCTGAGACATGGCGCCCCCCATTGACCCTCTCAGTATATACACATGTCTTCACATTCAGTGGAAAGTGCTATTACAGCGGCTTTTGTTTAAGGAACTGGTTTACATAACTGGCCCCTTACAGAGAGGTCCAGTGGGACTTCCTGCTTTAGCTCAGAGGAAGAAAGCAGAAGCGTGTGTCTGTCAACATTGAGACACACATTCTGACTTTTAGAGACCTTATCAAACTTTATCAAAACTTAATGTATTCAGACATTTGTTGATAATAACAGATATATCTAGTAATAACTCTAACATTTCCCTACTCTTATCACTAAATGGATGATAACATTTTAGTTTTTCCATTGGTAACCTACACCATAATTGTGGCAATACTGTAATTGCCGACCATTCTAAAAACATCTGTCATCATGTTTTTATCAGAGGGGGAATGCATGCAGTGTTGATTCTCTGAGCTCATACATTTGACCAGACAGTTAGTTAGAGCCGACAGCTCTACTTTCGCTGACCTTCCGTTAACATGTGCAATATGTCTGTCACACAAAGGGGCACCTCCAGTTTCTAAGTCAGTAAGTGCATTTAACAGGAGACATGTTAGTATAGAGACATGATGAATTACAAACACAGATACATATAGAATCAGGCATAATGACTATACTCATTCATCTGTCATTCATTTGCAGATAACGTATACATAGGATTATCATCTTTCATCAACAGTGCCTGCTTTTCTTCAAGAATGTCATTTTTTATAGCACAGTTTCATCTACATTATACTCCGGTGGTTTGTCTGGATCAGAGTAGCCAAACAGTGGCATGAATATATGCAACATCAATGATATGAACAAGAACGCACATATAACCATTATTGTGAAACCAGTTATCACGATCAGAACCTGCTCCATTTTTCTATATTTGTATAGGATTAGTTGTTTTCTTCACCAGGGTTGAGACGATCAGTTCCTAGCGAACTAACCCCCTTTGTAGCTGGACTTCCTCCTATACGTCGAGATTTTGGCAGGAATTCAAGCTTGTATATTGTTATTTGCGTGGATCCTTCCTTCTCCTTCCACTGAGGTAGGTGTGGTTTTAATAGCACGTGATGTGGTCCGTGTGGTCCGTCCCAGTGGTGTTGCCCAGTTGACTTCTTTGGAACACCTTTCACCAGCACCTGGTCATCTGGTTTCTGACCTGTGGGGGAGATAAGAACTCAGGCAGATCATTTGTTTCTTTGATCATCTTGTTTTTCAAGCACTTTCACATGGCTTCAGTCTTTCTGCTGTGGGTGTATTAACTTCAAGCAGTCGTCATGTTTTCCTCTGTATATTTTCTCAGTCTTTGTTTCCGATTATCATTTGTGCGCTTTCACCAACCCAACACTTTTGGGGGCGATAAACACAGTGGTTTCAGTTTTTGTATTTATTACCAAGTGTGCGGAAGCACTGGGTGATAATCTTATTTATCACCCTATTCACACTGTTCTGTTGCCTGACCTTATTATGGTCGGTACGTCATGCTTTTAGAACATGCATCAATTATTATCAAGCAGTATCTTAGCTTCCCTTCCCTGTGAGTTATCTTTACACCAGATTTACACAAAAAGGATTATACAAAAAATAATTTTTTGTTATAGTTTTGGTACTTGGGAGCATAGATAGAACATCATCACACATCATTTGTGATTCCATATGCTTTCAATGCTTTCATCAATCATCACAACATCATTTGTGATTACATATGCTTTTCAATGCTTTCATCAATCATCACAACATCATTTGTGATTACATATGCTTTTCAATGCTTTCATCAATCATCATTATCCCTCCTGTTGAACCTATGGTTCCGCCCATGGTTCAATATATATTTTTTGTTCTATATATAGATTTAGGTGAAACCCAGTTTCTCCTGTATAGTGAGTCGAAGGACCATGGTGGGTGATATCCATGTCTACTAGGATATCACAATCGATGGCCGTTTTTAATGACGTATCAATTAAGAAAGCGTTGTCTCTCTTTGGTTTTTTTTTTTCTTTTTTCTTTTTCCCAAGGCTGCTATTTGCCATTTTTTCCTGCACAATTGTTTCCAACGGTGTTCGTCTTGTGTGCGGACATTTACATAATGCGAGTGAATTCGGTACTGAGACTAGTGGTGCCTTTCTGATATCACTGTGATTGCACGCACGCTAATGGCGCCATGTGCACGCGCTCTCCCGGCGCGTGCGCGCTCCCCTCGCTTGAGCACAGACTAAACACACTGCCTAATTGCCTCAATGACTGGAATGTAGCATATATCATTCATAAGTTAGGTGTGAATATATCTTGAGAATGTATTTAAACACACCGGACGATTAGCGCTATTTGATATGCAAAGTAGCCCAGGTGGGTACTTATAGCGAATTGGCGAGTGCAGCACATTCCTGTGTGCGTGCATGCTCTTTTGCTTAAAATCTTTGTCTGCACGGAGTGCAATCTCGTCCTATGAGCAACGCATGCCTGCTTGAGACCACATCTAAAAGTTGTTTCAATCTACAAGTTAATCTTTTTATCATCTGCTCGTTTGCTTGCTCCACTAATAATACTAATAATAATAATAATAATAATAATAATAATAATAATAATAATAATAATAATAATAATAATAATAATAATAATAATAATAATAATAATAATAATAATAATAATAATAATAATAATAATAATAATAATAATAATAATAATAATAATAATAATAATAATGATGATTCGGCTGCCTGTGCAGGCAGGTATTGAGATCTTTTTTCCTCCTATGAGCAATGTCTCCATTGTTGTTACTGCGACTCTCGTATGTGTTTTGTCATACTGATCTTTTAGGCGATGAGCCATCTAAAAACGTCATGCATGTCTTGTCTGGGTTTTGTAGCCTGATCTGTTTCATGAATGCTACAATGTGGTGAGTCAGCCTCTGCTGGAGTCTAGAGTGTTTCTGGATTCAACATGGTGCATCGTTATTAACTCCTGCAGGGGGGCTGTGACTCTAGACTATTCAGGGATCCAAAGTCTGCAATAGTGCCTGTGCAATTGCCAACTTCCTGTTTTCATGCAGTCCTTTTCCCTGCCGTGAAATCTGATGACCCAGTTTGTACTTTCCTGTCTTTGCTACATGCTGTAGGACTTCTAGTGTTGTACTTTTGCATTGGTCAGCTGTGTTTGATCCTATGAGGATATCGTCCACGTAAATTAAAAACATTTTGGCATGTTCTTTAGGAATATAGGTAGACATACATTTCTGTATGTTTTCTGAAAATATTGAAGGACTCTCACTGTACCCTTGTGGTAAGCGAGTGTAGGTGTATTTTACTCCTTCAAACGTAAATCCAAACCAATGTTGAGCGTCTGGGTGTAATGGTATTTAAGAAAAATGCATTACTCAAATCTATGACTGAAAACACCTTTTTCTGTGTTTCTAAACTGTTCAACAACGTATTACATATTTATATGTATAGTTCAACTATAGTCTAGCAGACAACAGCTGGATAATCTGTTGTGCTTGTCCATTAATGTGACAGAACCCTGAGTTCCAACCCATCTCTAGACTCCTCCCCCCCCGGGTCTGGCCTCTCTGTAAGGGAGTCCGTGGCTCAGTCGAGTTTTCTCATCGCATGGGGCACATCCCCATTTCTCTCAGTCTCCTGCTCCATTCTCCCAGCCACCCTGCCTCGGCTGCGTCTGCTTGTCTTTGCCTCATCTTACTAATTTTTCTGTGCAGTAATATTTTGCTCTGTGTACTTGATCTCGCTTTAGTGGTTATGATTTTCATATTTAGCTCATCCACCACTTTCTTGCCACTTTCTGTTGTACAGTGGCCATTTAGATTATGTTTTCTCCTTTCACTAACCTATGTTCTATATTTTTTCCTCATTCCTTATTTTTTCCTCATTTTTTCCACATGTACCTCTCGTCTTTTGTGAGCACTTTACTCTAAATGCCTTGCCTCTATATTATAACGGACGTGGTTTCTAACGTTATATAAGACGACTCTCCTATCTATTTATCTATCTATCTACCTATATTCCACATATACACATATACATATACATACACATGCACATATATAAGCAGGTTGGTAGTTCTTAATGCAAGTCTTTATTCATAGTTCTCCATTTATAGGCTGTAGTATTAGACTCTTGCTACCATTTCCTTTGTCGAGAGAGAGAGAGAGAGAGAGAGAGAGAGAGAGAGAGAGAGAGAGAGAGAGAGAGAGAGAGACAGACAGACAGACAGACAGAGTGTGCACGCTGGGTGGTCCATCCGCTTTATGCCTCCCCTGCGTCAGCCCGTACACTCCCGACTCCGTCATCCAGCAGCCGGCGCGTCCACCAGCGCCGGGATGGTGGAGTGTTGAGTGATTGCTGACGGGACCAACCCGACCCCAGTCCCAGGGTCGCTTAATATAGTTTTCTTTTTTTTTTCTTTGGGGGAGGATTCATCAACTACTGTCGGCTGTTAGTTCATTTATTTATTTAGGTCTCGCCGTGTCATGCGCAAGAGGGAGTCACATGCTAGCCTGCTGGTTTCTACCCCGTTCTCTGTCTCTTGGCAGTAGTGTATATATTTAAGATCCTCGTTGGCCTCCATAAAATGTCCCAATGACCCCCATTCCGGCACCACTGCCTCATCCGGAGGCAGACCGACCACCTCACGCTCTTTGTCACTAAGCTGCGGGATGTTTTCATCATCTTCATGATGCATTTCGGCTTGGCACAAAGCTGACATAATCATGTCAGACACTTCCCATTCTTCTTCATCACTATCTTGAAAATCGCTGTTACCGGTCATAGATAACTCATGCTGCAGGTATTCGTTCAATTTCCTCAGCTCTTCCTCCGCCTCTGTGTAACCTGACTTCAGTACTTGTTCACCACTGGGAGAACAGCCTGGTTTGTCTGTTCCACCACAGCACAATTCACATTTCATGTCTTGTGTTGTGGGTGTAGGTTGATTACTGTTCATCTTTACAGTCATTCAATATTATCAATATTATTTACTCATGTATATTTCTCAGAGATACCTTTTTTCAGTTTAGCAAATCCAGTAAAAAACCCTCATGAATGACTCCTTATTGGTCAATTGGAACTGCAGGAAGTCAAGCTTCTACAGTCCTCCGCTCGGATGATCCGCGGCCTGTTTAAAATTCACACAGTTCTCCAATCTTTTAATTCATGAGATTAATTCCTTTAGCCAACTTCTAGTATCTCTTAGAATTATACCATATACTCACATTCACACTTGTGTACACAAAAACATTCACTAGCACATACTAACCGTTACTATTTCCCAGAAATATTTTTATCGTAACTTTAGTGCCTTATCAAACTTTATCAAAACTTAATGTATTCAGACATTTGTTGATAATAACAGATAGATCTAGTAATAACTCTAACAGCCTCCAAAATAATAGGCTGTCCCCTCCCCTCTCTGGACTCCATCTACACCTCACGCACAGTCACCCGCTCTGTTAAAATAGTCAACGACCCCTCTCACCCAGCACACCACTTATTCCAGCACATGCCCTCAGGTCGCTACAGGTCCATCCTAACCAGACACACACGCTTCACAAACAGTTTTTTCCCCACAGCAGTCCGAACACTGAACACCCTGGCCCGCCCCCCTTTGCACAGACGGACAAGCATCTGTCACTGACTGACACTGTTACCGTGACTGTCCTATATGTATTTATGTATATATGTATCTATTGTGGGATTGGGAGGTGGGAGGGGGGGGGGGGGGGGGGGGCGTTTTTGACGTTTTTGATGATTGATGTCTGTTTCATGTTTGATGTAACCAGTGCTTAACATCTGTACCAAAAACAATTACCACCAACCATTGTTGTGTGGCATTAAAGTATCTTGTATCTTGTAATGTGAATATGCACCACAGACAGTAAGTATCCCTCCACCATGTGAAAGTAATACGTAACACCCCCACACCGAAATGTATGTTATTTTCCCTACTATAGCCCAAAGAAACCATCACCAAGAGAATGAACATAAATAAATAAGGGAATACTTACCAACCTTACCTATCAAAAAATTATGCAACTACACATACAGACGCAGCGCTCAAAAATCAAACCAATTATGCTGCTTGTCTGCTGCTTGTCTGCTGCTTGTTGCTGCTTGTGTGCCACTTAAGTCTAGCACTCAGGTGTTAATTTCTCGGGGGCTGGTGGCTGGGTCTAAACGTGAAACAAAGGGAGGGTACTTAACTTAAGTTCTTCCCCAGGGAGGGGGTCGGGGGCTACTGCCCTCAGACCCCCAAGATAATTTGTATATGGGCAGTCTGACTTGGGGTACTGACCATATATTAGTGTTGCAATGAAAAAAGCTAAGGAATCGGATGGGGCTAGGACATTTGGGACGAATAAAAATGTAAGATGAAAATCTCCCCAGCCTGTGGGAGGCAGTGGAGGTGTGAAATCTGGCCCGGTCCAGAACAATAGGAGTCACAAAATCAGTTTGGAGTGGAGTGATGGAGGAGTGGTAGAGATGCAGGAGAGGTTTGATTTTTGAGCGCTGTATCTGTACTAGCATATGTACTGCCTGTACTGTGTTGAGTGTGAGTCCCGGTCAAGAGTCACTCAACTGTACACCAAAAAAAATTGTGACCCGTTAATTGTTATGGGCCACTACCACTAGTGATAATGGGTCGGCCCCTGTCGAACACAACCTTTAACTGCGCCAAATGCTCCCCACTGAGGAACATTTGACACTGTTGTTTAACACAAATCACAACACTGTCCTGATACCCGGGCAAGCGAGTCCTCTCCAAAACATATACTGCTAGGCCTGGATGGAGTGGAGCTGGTGGAAACACCCAATCTGGATTCCCCACCACCTGTTCAAGTTCACCTACACTCCACCCTTCCCCCACTGAGGCATAAGACCTAGAACCCCACTCACACACCAATACCTCAGCACACAACACAAGCTTCATTCCACAAGGTCTCTTCACCGATACAGACCTGTCAGAAAGAGGCAGCAAACCGAAATCAATATGAGAGCTAAGCTCACTGCGCTCAGCAGGACAGAAAAAAGGAAAACAAAAATCATCATATTTATTTGGTACCACCACAGCGCTCATTTCCTTTCCTCCTGGCATAACCAGACCAGGAGACAGCAAATCATGAACATCCAGAGCAGGATGCACTGCCTCAGGCAGGTCACCACCCTCCCTGGAACACAGCAACACATCAGTCACAAAAGCATGTGAGACAACACCAATTGTTGTCAACCAATTGACAATCCCCCAACTCTTGTATGGCCATAGCCTGCGTTACCACACAGGCTGGAAAGACCTCGAGATACTGCTTCGCTAGATCATCTCCTGCCACTTGAGTATCTGGCACGCATGTCACCTCCGGTGTCACCAGTACTTTCCCTCCAGCTAGGTCGTTACCAAGGAGCAACGTCACCCCCTCCATAGGGAGTTTGTCAGCCGCCACTCCGATCACCACCGGGCCTGACACTAGGGCACAATCAAGAAAAACATCATGCAGAGGTACATTCATAGTGTGCATTCCAATATCTTTAACAACAACACCTGCACCTGCATTACTTAAACCACACCACACCATCTCACGGTTAAATGCAGCCACTTCAATAGCTTCCTGGGCTACTGCAATAGCTTCTTGGGCCACCTCAATAGCCTCTTGGGCCTCACGCTCTCGGTTCCTCTCAGCTGCTCTTCTCATCTCAGTAGCTTCCTCAACAGCTGCCATTTCTTGCGCTTTCACTTGCTCCTGTTGTCTCTCAACCCGCTCTGCCTTTGCAGCTAGCCATATTCTGGCCTGTTCCTTCATAGGCAACAAGGAGGATATGTCAAGATACCTGACAAAACGCGAACCTCCAAGCAACTGAATTTGCAAGCTCTCCTTCTCTAGGCTTGCATCAAACGTTAATATAGAATAATGAGCAGCTATTTGCGCCAACTCATCCTTTGAACATGTTTTTTTTACCTTCGCCACTGTTGGCTTCGCAAAAAAATCATCCATGTCCAACGTCATTCTTACTATCCACAGTAAATGACAACAAGGAGATACAATAATGAACTGTGCACCACTCAAACGGTGTAGCACAAAATATAGTCCAATATCCTGAACATAAGCAACTCACCCACTGTTCCTACGACCTGGGGTTCAAACTCCAATTTTCCCTGTATCCACAAAAGTTAGCACGCAATTAAATCACAGTGATTTAAGACACACGGCATAACATGTTAGCACGCAATTAAATCACACAGTAATTTAAGACACACGGCATAACCTATGCTAGCACGCAATTAAATCACACCGTAATTTAAGACACACGGCATAACCTATGTTAGCACGCAATTAAATCACACACAGTAATTTAAGACACACAGCATAACATATACTGGACCAAAAGTTGAACTCAATATCAACTACTAAATGCATACAGATCATATACTAGAGAATCACAGCAGACATTGCTACCGGACACTAGCTATAGATCTCAGCTGAGATGAACCACACACAAGACCAACCTTGTAGAGTCATTTATATAGATAGACATTTATCCCAAAATACTGGAACAAATGCTCTTCAGTAACACAAACAAAGTGAGGCAAAACCTCTTGTGTTACACTTAAGCGATATTCAACAAACAAATTCAAACAGGTGCTCCTTCTAATCTGATATGACTCACAAATAGCTTCTAACATCTACACTGCAGTCAATTAAGGACTGCTAGGCCACCACATGTCTATTCTAACAAAAATACTCTTACATCAGGTCCTAACAAACTAATTATATTTTACCTACCTATAACCTACCTATACTGAAAGCTAATGCACTGTAGACCTAGCTTTCTTCAACCACACCTGCTACCAGCCAAAGATCATATCGAACATAAACCCGTCAAGTATATGGTATAGTACAAGCAGCGATGCAGTCGTGCACACACAAGGTTACATGCCGTTGTAGTAGGTGACTGAGGCAGAAGTGCGCGCAATGATGTGCACGCGCGCACACAAAAATGCGTTCACAATTGTCACTGCACTCGTCGCGCCGTGCTGCAAGTACCCGGCCGGCACTTATCACCTAGACTTTGCATAATAATAGGATACCGATAGCATAACAACGAGAAGAGCCAAACCAAAATACAAGCCCTGTAGGCTACCAATTGGTGGGGGGTTGCTTGATCTGTGGTCCTGACTGGAAGGATGAGACAAGTTGTGCTTCAGTCTGAAGGAAACTGTCCTTCTGTAAACTAACTCTAAGTTACATTGTTAATTTAGTTTGTATTTACTTTTCTAGTTTAAGTTAATTCAATTAAAGAAATTGTAACTACAATTACATTTAAAACATTGTTATGCATAATAATCATTTGTTCTGTCCGCAACCGAGGGAACATGTATGCGCGTGCACGTGCACGTTTGGGCAGTTCCCATATTACGACTGCACCACTGAGTACAAGGACAAGTATATACTAATCCCTTCAATGACTGCCCCAGGGTTAAGTGGTACACAGGAAGCTAACAACAGCCAGAAAACAATGAAATTACCTACTTGTGGTGTCCACTAAACTAAATATTTTAAAGCATACAAGTAGTCAGATCAAATTATAAATTAAGAGCATACTCACCTGATTTGAAGACCGGCTAGAGCCCCCATGTTACTAGTACATGGAAAACGAACTGAAGCTCCCATGTTAACAGCCAGTGATGGGAATAACGGCGCTATAAGTAACGGCGTTACTAACAGCGTTAGTTTTTTCAGTAACGAGTAATCTAACGGATTACTCTTCCAATCTTAATAACGCCATTACCGTTACTGCAAAAAAATGTGGCGCGTTACTATGAATGAACCTGTTTTTTTCATCAGACAGATCTCTGCACTGAGAGGCATTTTCTGTCCTTCCTTGTTTAGTGGGCAGTGCGCGAGCCAAGCACAAACATGCTGACGATTGGCTGAGGTTGAGTAAAATGTCATGGTAAGCCAATCAGAGGTAGAGGTGGGCGGGTGCCTCCAGAGTCTGACACAGCCACAACACGAGCGACTCAGTCAGCGTGAGACCGCGGGTCCGTGTAGTGTATGTTTTGAGCCCAAATAATCCAAAACGAATCCAACGGAACAACATAAGCGAGCAGTCAGCGTGAGACCGCGGGTCCATGAGCGTTTTTTGTTCACTCTTGTTGTGTTGCAGCGCAGGGCAAGTAGTAGTGGCTCTACTGCTGACAGCCTTATCAACAGTGCTGCACTTCCTGGTTTAATAGCAGTCTGGTGCGCAGAGATATATATCTGTATGTCATGCATGTCTTAAATGTCATGATTAGATTAGTTTAGATGATTCGATTAGATTCTTATATCTGTATGTTGTGTATGTCATAAATGTCATGAATTGAAAATGGGGGACCCTGATGTAAACAAGACGAAAGTCTTTCTCTGATCTGCATCCCCTTAACAATTGTGTGTATTGAGCCGTACTGTATTGTACCCATTCTGCAATCTGTTAATTAAAATGTTCAAGCAATCAGTATATATTTGTTATTTATTTTTGGTATAGTGCTTAACAAGCATAATTTAATGTTGCCCAGTTGTGGCCTGTTGAGGGGCAATACATATCAAAAGTTCCAAAACATCTATTGTATTTGTATGATCCACTATATAAACATAGTAATTATAATATCTACATACATGGCATTTGATTGGAGGCTAGTCTCACTTTGTCCCACAGCGACATTAAAATAGTTTAGATTTGTGTATGGTTATGTAAAAAAAAGAGAATCTTGAAAGTAACGCAATAGTTACTTTCTGAAGTAACTAGTTACTTTTATAATTTGTAAGTAATTTAGTAACTTTTTGGAAGAAGTAACTAGTAACTATAACTAGTTACTTTTTAAAAGTAACTTGCCCAACACTGTTAACAGCACATGGAAAACCGAACTGAAGCTCCCATGTTAACAGCACATGGAAGACTGGACTGAAGCTCCCATGTTAACAACACATGGAAGACCGGACTCGAGCCCCCATGCCTAAGGCCCGAGCAGTCAGGAAAATATGGCGTGTTTCCCCGGTAGGCCTTGAATGTAAGCAGGTGGATACAGGAAAATGGACAAGTATCCAAAAACAACAATATTTATTAGCACAACTAAGTTAAAGAACAAAAGAATGGGGAGCTGGGTGCTCCAGACTCCATAGTTCAGGATATAAATAAAGTAAAGCACATGGTCAAAAATAGGACGGCAAAAATTCTCAAAATGGTGAAAAGGCAGTGTGAGCACAAGTGAGCTCTTCTGATCAGGCTCTGGAGAACTGTGACGAGCGACTGTGACGAGAGATGAGACAGCTGCGAGAGAACTGCTGCCGACTGCACTCTGGCCTCCTTACATAGGGTGTGGTGCCTCAATCACCACACCTGTGTCAATTACAAAAAGCGGCCATTTTAATGACAAGGAAAAAGACAACAGAAAGAAACAGTATGTCAATCAACAACCACCGATTAGTGACAACACACTTACCACAATGTGAATATGCACCACAGACAGTAAGTATCTCTCCACCAATGTTTCCTCTAATTATTTTTTGGTCTGAGCAAACACTCAAACCTCCTGAGCAGACATCAGCAACTACTGAGCAACATACGTCACCTGCCGATTAACCGGTTAGTTGATAAGCGGCGGTTTGTAAAAAAATCTGAGAATGTTAATTTCCCTTAATGTCTAACATAAAAATATATACATTTTGCTGATACACAGAGAAATAATACAAAAAGGCATATTATATTCCTTAATCAAATATTTATTTGACCATTGATTGACAATACAGAGCATAGTCCTTACTTTGGCTGGGTTGGCGGCGGCGGTGTGAGTCGTGTCACTAACGTTTGTCTGTTTAGGAGGCTGACTCGTCATTATTTTATTAAGTGAATTATAATGCGACTTCAAGGGTGACCATATTGTGATTTTTTTTTAAAGAGGACACTCTGCCTTCAGCCTCAAGATACTTAATCAAAGTTTACTCAAATATGCCTTATCATTATAATATATTTAAAGTATACCTCCTCTGTATGGATATAAAATTATTGTTTATATTATTTTATATAACAAAATAATATCTCTCTATAACCAAAGTTACTCAACATGCTGTATTATGCCTAAAGTAATCTATCTGACAAATCTCAAGAAAATAACTAAATCAACCTATGACAAAATAATATATATTTTCAAGTCTTACTGGACAAAATAAATAACAAGAAAAATATGATGTAATGTTCTAAATAATACCTCTTCTGTATTAGAAAATCCAGCTTTAAAAAATATATCTATCTTTTCAATGTAATGTAAATTATAAAACAGTAACCTCACAAAGATACTAATTTAAAAGTGCACTATGCAGTTTCAGATTTGTTGCAATTAGTGTACTAAACAAATTTATTACACACATAATCCTTAGAATGATTGTATCATAAGCATCTTATCAAACCAAAACATCATTTTGAGTCATCAAAATAGTTTTCAATTATTTTCTTTCTCTCTCTGTATAGCTGCATTCTTCAATCAATTCGGTCAACTTTGCCATCAAACTCTCGCCTCTCACTGCTTTGTTTGTAATGTTTTGCTGTGTCCATGTGAGCTTTGAGATCGCCAGCACCTTTATTAGACACATAAACATATGGTCAAGCTTTGCACGAGTTGCACTCCACTTCCAATTAGTCTCGACCTGGATGATAAATTGGAAATTCTCTCTGCAGTTCATCTGTAATGTACATTTTCGAGTTTGCATTGTGAGGAGCCAGCAATGCTGGTCGGATCTGTCCACTTCCTCATCTGTTGTGTGTGTCTGTGTGAGCGTGCAGTAGCACTGCCCACAAAGCACTGAAAGCGGGGCTTCTCTTGGTAACGTCACACGCAACAGGTTACCGTTAGGGATGTCCCGATCAAATTTGTTTGCTCCCGATCCGATCCCCATCATGTGATTTTGAGTATCTACCGATACCGATCTTTCCCGATCCGATAAAAAAAAAATTAAAAAAAATCTAATATATATATATTTTTTATCCCAATTTCTCACATTACATTCACCCTGAATGTTGACGTTATCCAGGTGAAAAGTTAACTTCATTCAAGCGAGGCATTGCAATCCTTGACATAAATCATTTGATGTATAATTAAATCAAAGGAAATGCGTGTGGGTCTGAGAGTGTGGCTGGTCTGCCGTTCTGCAGCTGGATACTATTGGTTTGTTTTGGCAAAATTCTTCTGCTCTGTGTGACAATAAATAAATGAATGATGATATGCAATTAAAAACCAAAACTAAGGCCTCAGTATGAGTTTAAGACGTAAACATGGTCTTGTTTGTTGAATTTAAAAAATATATATATATAAAAAAAAAATCCTGATTTAATTTTTTATTTTTTTTTGCGACCGATTTCAGATGTGCGTGGGAGCGTTTTGCCATGCGCACGGGCGCACCTTAGGGTGAACATTGCCCTCCACCATGTGAAAGTAATACGTAACACCTTTCTATCTTTATGTATATGTTTGCCTGACATATCTATGTATCTGTTTATTTTCCTTGCTGTCTGTTTGCTCTCTGGATCTGTCTGCCTGTCTGTCCATCAGTTTATTTGTCTTTCTATCTGCCTGTCTATCTGTCTGTCTGTGCAGCAGGTGGGCACGGGGAGAATCACATGGTAAGTCAGTAAACACACCAGCCAGCCAGTCAGTCAGTAAACACACCAGCCAGTCAGTAAACACACCAGTCAGTCAGTCAGTGAACACACCAGCCAGCCAGTCAGTCAGTAAACACACCAGTCAGTCAGTAAACACACCAGACAGCCAGTCAGTCAGTAAACACACCAGCCAGCCAGTCAGTCAGTAAACCCCAGCCGTCTCGATGAGACAGAAACAAGAGGACATTACTGTTAACACTTTCCGTGCCACGGGTCGGGTGCCCCGGAACCCCGTTGAATGCCAACGCCCACTTCAATGATAGAGCTCTCATATTTGTGAACGCATAAACTACATCTTAAATTATGGCTATGTGTATAATATGGCCGTCAATGACTTGTTTGCAGTCAACATTGTCGAAACGGATTGTTTTTTAATCGGTTCATTTCCGCTTTATACCATTTTGAAAAACTCTCGTTTTTGAAAGTTTCAGGAAAATATAAAGATTCTGTGATAAACGCCCTTTACTGGAATATTCTGGAATACACAAAAAACGTTGTAATTTTTCTGCCTATTTATGAATCGTTTTCAAATAAACGCTAGATTATCGATAGTATATGTGTACTTATGCACGCTATAGAAGGGGGCTGAAAAATCGAGTATCCATTTCCTGATCAGCACACACACACACACACACACACACACACACACGCATAGGGCACACGTTGATATCTCTGTGAAAAAAGCTCTGATTATCCTAAGACTGGTAAAATAGATTCCTTACCTCAGATCAGATGTTCTCCAAAAAGATTATTCCAATTCCAGATCGCCATTCCAAATATCGATCGCGTTTATTGATCCAACGCTGGGTGGTCGGAACACCGATTCCACGCTGTTCTGATGGTGGGCGATGACTCCAGTAGGCTCGGATTACATGTCTGACAAGTAAAATGTGGAAGCAGGATTATTTTTTCCCCATGCGTTTCATTCAATCCATTCCAAAGGGGTGCAGTACCACAGGGAGAGACGATAGAGGGCGGTATTTTCCCAATGGAGCTCAGAGAGAGTTTGCAGTGGTAACGTGAGGCTAGATTGATGAAATATGAATGGAAATCGCTAATAAAAAAAAACAAGATCTCTTGTCGTTGGCACTGAACGGTTGGCATGAACTAATGAGAAATCTCGTTGTTGGCACTCAAAGTGTTAAGATAACATCATCACAGTATGGTTATGTGGAGAGCCCACTTAACATGTGACAGATAGTAGGAGCATCTACTGTATTTAAGCATTACATCACATGCAGGAGTGTGTTATACGAATTAGATCACGCCTAGGGGTGGTTGTTAGCAGTGGCGGACTGGGACACAAATCCAGCCCGGGACATTCAGACGCACCAGCCCACACACCGGTCCACGCACCGGCCCCGAAACCGACCCACACAACGGCCGTTATGAAACACTTGTCCAGTATTAAACAACCCAAGGCTGTGGCTAAGGAGTCAACATCAGGGAGACCAAATCTACACCCCGCCCCTAGATGTGCACTCGTGCACAGTGCACACACACACACACACACACACACACACACACACACACACACACACACACACACACACACACACACACACACACACACACACACACACACACACATATACCATTACTTTCTGTCATTGGCATATGTTTTTTTTTTTTATCTGAGCGGTCAATATGGTCTCAAACCTTAGGAGAGCCTCTGTGTACCCTCTGGCTTTCGCTCTGACGGTTAGCTTCATGGAGACATCTTCTTCAATCTTTGTTAATGTTGACACCAAGTCGATGAACAAGGCATGGTCAGGATTGCCAAAACACCCGAAAATCTTGCTCAGAGCCCGATCCTTGGCCCACCACCTTGTCTCCCCGATTGTAGTAAGCCGTCTGTGTCTAGTATCTTCACTCACTTTCTCCCACATGTTCATACGCTTGTATGACTCTCTGATGAATACAGCAACATCATTAAGAAGTGAGAAGAGCGATGCACTGGCTACCACAATGCCTGTGGTGTCTCCTAGCACAAGGTTCAGGACGTGTGCGTAGCACCAGATGCGGACTTGGTTGGGAGATTCTGCGGAAAGCAAGGTGGAGAACCCCTTGTATTGGCCCTGCATATTTGCTGCTCCGTCAGTTGAGTTTCCCACACAGTTCCCAAGATTGATGTCCACCTTCGCCAGAGTTTTCCTCAGTAGCTCCACAAAATACTCCCCAGTTGACTACTCACAGTCAACCACAGCTACGAGCCTCTCGTGAATCACATCTGTCACATATCGGAGGATGACAGCACACTGGTCTTTAGACGTCAAATCCTGTGTGGTGTCGATCTGAACAGAAAACATGCCTGCCTCCCTGACTTCCCTAGATATATTCTCCTGGATCAGGTGGCAGATGACATTGATCACCTTGTTGACTGTGTTTTTGGAGAGTAGAGTAATAAAGGACCCTCTGCCTTTGGACCCAGTCTCATGCAGCTTTTTGCTTTTCTCGATACATTGGGCGACATGTTCCTGCAGGCATACATTGTATTTGCTGAGCATGATGATTCATTCTAAGAAGTTCCCATGGTCAACCGCAACGTTCTCCAACATGTATGCTGATTCGAATTTGTGGCCTCTGAAGCTTAGACCACGCTTTCCAATGAGTTTGACTACTTCTATGATCCGTTCCATGACTTGTCGTTTCTTCCTGACCTGGTCTCGGTGTAGAGAGATTTGTTTGCCACTGAGTAGGCTTGCTATGTCTACTTCACTAGCCTTCATGAAATATGCTGTTGCACTTTCTCTGTGGACTTGGTTTCTCTCGTGCTCTTCTATCCTTTGGTGTACATGCCTCCAAGCAGTCATTCCCCCTTTGATGAATGAGCCGTCATTTGCTGATGACTTTGCATACACTAAACATACTGTACAGTAAAGCGAGTTGGATTTCTCACAATATGTAAGCCACTTTCTGTTGATTCCATCTTTGTTGTTGTAGATACTTCTACCGGTGTGTTTTTGGGGTTGTTGAGGGTGGTATGAGAAAAATGCCTCTATATCTTTAACTGCAGGCCGGGCAAAGTAATCAAAGCTCACTTCATCAGTCAACATCTCCATGTCTTTTGGTTCTTCTGTGCTGGACTGGGCTCTCTCTCTCCCCTCAGGGTCAGCTGTGCTGGACTGGGCTCTCTCTCTCCCCTCAGGGTCAGCTGTGCTGGACTGGGCTCTCTCTCTCCCCTCAGGGTCAGCTGTGCTGGACTGGGCTCTCTCTCTCCCCTCAGGGTCAGCTGTGCTGGACTGGGCTCTCTCTCTCCCCTCAGGGTCAGCTGTGCTGGACTGAGCTCTCTCTCTCCCCTCAGGGTCAGCTGTGCTGGACTGGGCGCTCTCTCTTTCCTCAGAGTCAACTGCATAAGAAGAACATCAGCAATCAATAATAATGGCTTGAATTCATACAGCGTTTTTCAGCTTTTTGAAAACACCCAAAGTAGTAGTAGTAGTAGTAGTAGTTTATTCAGTCATCATCTCACACAATACAATATACACCATCATTTAACAATATTTGATTTTACAGTGACTGAAAAGGTACAGACCAAAGCATAATGCTTATATATGCCTGTCCTATATTCTTAACAAAAATTACAAAAATTACAAAAATTAAGACTCCAAAACAGTATTATAAAAGAAATAGCAAAAAAAACAGTGTTATTCACCCTTGTAGTTTTCAAAAATAGCTTTACAAACCATTTTCTTAAAAACCAAAAGCGAATTACGCATTCTTAACTGTATATCAGCATTGTTCCACAAAGCGCTTCACAGAAACCATCAAGCATTCACACTCACACAGTCATACGTACTGGTGGTCGTGAGCAGCATCAGCAAACACAGCTGCCCTGTGGCAGACTGACGGAATCATGTCTGCTATTCAGCGCCAACCATCAACAACCTTCATAAATACATTCAACATTAATGGAATAGGCTAACTACCAACTTAGCTGTAGCAGTTAGCTGTTATATGCAATCACATTTGTTTAACTACGGGGTAGTAGTTGACCTAGTTGTTAGCTTAAGCTAGTTAGCTGTGGTTATTTACAAACATGTAGATGAGACTAATCATATACAGATCGAGAACATGGCTAACAGTTGGGAATTCTAAGGTACATCTTATTTAAGCATGCAAAATGGCAACTAATCAATTCAATCAATTAGATTACCAATATTATATCAACATGAAAATTTGGAAGGGAACATAACAGTGGCGGCTGGCCACTAGGGGCGCTCAGGCGCCGCCCCCCCTGGTTAACCCTGGTTAAAAGAGAGAAGAATAAGAAATATTTTTTTTAGTTTTTTTGTTTTATAGCCCTATAAATAATATAAACATGTTTAAAATGAATAATATTTACTCATTTTAAGTATGTTTGTGTTTCCAATGCACAATATAACGTTAATATATCAAATATAAATAATCGTTTTCCTGAACAGGAAGTGACTCACTGTCTGATAGAGAATACGTTCCGTTACCGTAGCCGCATTTCTCCTCGCCACATTTCTCTCGAGCTAGACGCAATAGCGCTTTGAGTGCGCGTGCACGCCGTGCACTGTTTCATCGCTGTATCCATCGCAGCCAATCAGTGCGTAACGCGCTGTGCGTTGAAATATGATGTATTATGATGGAACACGTGCGCGTTTTGAAGCGGTCTAAGCAAGAGGCGTCTATAATTTCCATAGCCGCATTTCTCGGAGACGCTCTCTGATTGGCCGACGCGGCGACGACAGTACTTTTCCGTAGACGCATTTCTTGGTTTTGCTTAAAAGTGGACGGTAGAACGCCAGGTAGTTTGCAGGATGTTCGATGCTGTGTGTTGTGATGCAGTCTCGAGTCTGGACAGTGGGCAGTGGATATACATAGACAACAGTCTGGGGGACAGTCAGTGGACTAGGGCTGACCCCTATTAATCGATTAGTCGACTAATCGGTCGAAAGGGGCCGTAGTCGACTGGCCAACCTCTTAGTCGAATATAATATTTTTATTTTATTTTTTTATCATTCTTTCCAAAAGAAAATAGGCCTAGAAGCGTGGCTAACGCTAATGGCACGCATACCAAAGGCTAACTGCCTATGAAAACAGGCACAGAGGCACTGAAAGAGGATTTCACCCATCTAATGAACACACTAGACTAGACAAATATCAAGATGTATCCATCAGTGGACCAATTGCATGCTTTTGCAGAGGACAAGAAGCCTTCAGTCGACTCCTTCAAACATTAAGCACCCCCACAGCCCAAATGAAAAAAATAAAAATAAAATAAAAAAAACTAAAAAAGATATACTTTTTTTTTTTTTTTTTTTTTTTTTATGCCGACCAATAGATTCAAGATTCAAGATTCAAGAGTTTTAATTGTCACGGCATACAGGTATACAATGAAATGCGGCTGGTCTTGCCCGCGACGATGTGCAATACAGTGGTACAACATATAATAGAATCCAATAAAATACAGTGGTACAACATATTAATAGAATCCAATAAACAGTGCAATAACAGGTACATGGTGTGCCATCTCGGTATCTGTACATTAGTATTTACAGAGCATATAGGACATGCTAGTTAGCTTTAGTAGTGCAATACACTGTTCCTGATGTTATACTACTTTAAGTGGCCTTTCCTCTGGCCATAAGTGTGCGTGTGTGCGGCATGAGTGTTAAAGTGGCTGCTAGTGTGTGAGCGTGCTCAGCGTGCGTGTCGTGTATGTACTTGTGTGTGGATAGTTCAGTTTCTGTGTCTCTCAATGTTCATTGTTCAAGGCTCTGATGGCCTGGGGGAAGAAGCTTAGCCTAAGCCTCTCCGTCTTAGTCTCTAGAATTCGCAGGCGTCTAACGGCAAATTTTGGCCAATCCTAGTCGACCATCCAAATCCTTAGTCGGGGACAGCCCTACAGTGGACATACACTTTATCAAGCCCTCCGGCTGGACCACGTTTCAATTAAACAAAGTGAGTTAATTCTCTCCCAGATAGCAAAAGGTGTTAATTCAATGTTGATTTATGGTCAAAATGCTTGATTTTTGGTTAAGGTCGACGATTGATGGTGAATCACCCATTAACCGCTGAAGCAATTGACTAATGTTGAAAACATGTCATTGAATCAATATTGTTTTGTGGTTGCATTTTAATGATTGAAATGCCAATATCTAATAAATGTTGAATCAATGAATGCTGTTCAACGTATGCTGTTTGTCGTCATTGTCTCATCACCCAGACTGCACTGCGCTTGTGCCCCGCCTCCCAGAATGCACCTGTGCGGCAGCTTCCTGGCAGCTACGTACCTCATGTCTCTCTCTGCATCGTTAAGACTGGTGAGTACTGCATGGCAATAATGTCGATTATGTTGTATGTTGTATGTATGCTTTCGATTGCAAACGCCAGCGGAGTAGTGGTGTGTTTGTTTTTTCATGGTAGAGAATGTTATATTAACCGCTATGCGTGCCTCCTAGCTGAAGCTAATAGCTAATAGCTAATAGCTATAGCTGTTAGCTATAATGAATATGTCTTGATCTTGGTGTTACTGTTTAGTGATATCCACCTATGACATATATACATTTTATGTAGGCTAACGTCAGTAACGTTTCAAAATGTTGTCAGAAGGCTTATATGCTGTATTCGAATGAGAGCGAAAAATGTATACTTTTAACAGGATACACTGGCACATTCAGTTAGCATAGCATTGCTGCATGGCTGCTACCATGCTTGCTTGCTTTAATGCATGACGCTTCCTGATGACTTGTTGTACAGAACTTGTAAGTCGCTTTGGATAAAAGTGTCAGCTAAATGACTAAATGTAAATGTACTGCTTCCAGTCCTTGTGCTAAGCTAGGTAGGCTAGCTGGTCCCTACTGCTTCCAGCCCTTGTGCTAAGCTAGGCTAGCTGCTTCCTACTGCTTCCAGTCCTTGTGCTAAGCTAGCTGCTCCCTACTGATGTTTTATATATTTACGTGCCGAGTATGTGTCCGGCGTGAATTCTGAGGCCACGTTCATAGTAGTGTGTGGTATACAGTGGACGTCGTTTCAATATATTGTGGCGGAAGAGAGTATTTTAGTATCATATTGAGCACATTGTCATGGAATACACCGCTTAGGAACAACAGGCTGGCTAGGCTAACTAGCTTGCACGGCGATGTTTTATATATTTACGTGCAGAGTATGTGTGCGGGGTGAATTCTGAGGCCACGTTCATAGTAGTGTGTGGTATACAGTGGACGTCGTTTCAATATATTGTGGCGGAAGAGAGTATTTTAGTGTCATATTTATTACATTGCCATGAGATATTCCGCTTGTCGGCTAACTTCTAACGTGCGCGGACTGATGACGACATCAACTCGACTCGAGACATTCGCAGCAGCATAATAAGACAACAGGCTGGCTAGGCTAACTAGCTTGCACGGCGATGTTTTATATATTTACGTGCGGAGTATGTGTGCGGGGTGAATTCTGAGGCCACGTTCATAGTAGTGTGTGGTATACAGTGGACGTCGTTTCAATATATTGTGGCGGAAGAGAGTATTTTAGTGTCATATTTATTACATTGCCATGAGATATTCCGCTTGTCGGCTAACTTCTAACGTGCGCGGACTGATGACGACATCAACTCGACTCGAGACATTCGCAGCAGCATAATAAGACAACAGGCTGGCTAGGCTAACTAGCTTGCACGGCAATGTTTTATATATTTACGTGCGGAGTATGTGTGCGGGGTGAATTCTGAGGCCACGTTCATAGTAGTGTGTGGTATACAGTGGACGTCGTTTCAATATATTGTGGCGGAAGAGAGTATTTTAGTGTCATATTTATTACATTGCCATGAGATATTCCGCTTGTCGGCTAACTTCTAACGTGCGCGGACTGATGACGACATCAACTCGACTCGAGACATTCGCAGCAGCATAATAAGTTAATTAAACTTGACATACATTATATCGACGATAATTATCGATATCGAATTATATGAAAATAATTTTATAATTTTATCGCGATAACGTTTTTGGTCATATCGCCCAGCCCTAATGCAGGGCCTGTCTCTCTCCCTCCCTTCCTTATGTGTTCGTGCTTAAAACAGTGAATGATCTTGTCAGAGCATTTTCAGAGCACTGTTAAATGGTCATTTTAAAACTAATATAAGAAATGAATGTATATAGTGGTATATTTATGAGGGGAAAAAATATTTGCAACAACCTTTATACAGTTAGGTTATTGATAACTAATTCTGTTATACAGTGACATTCATACAGTATCCTTTGATTTCACATAATTTAATTATTATTTCACAATAAAATACTGCAATCAAAATCCCCTGTAATATCACATCAGATTTTGTAATCTCACAATAACATAGCAATATTTCACATAATTTAATTATTATTTCACAATAAAATACTGTAATCAAAATCAAAAGGTTAATTTGCATATTCTTGGTATCTAGGGACATCTATGGACCTCAGGGAATGTATTCACAGTGTCAGAAATATTGTGTCTATTACTAGGCTTGCTTAAATTGTGATGAAACAAAGGAGAATATGAATTATGATTTTTCTTTGCATCTTTGACAGTGAATAACACCATGCTAATAATGACCAAACATTAAAAACTGCCACTGATCTCGTTCAGTCCCCTCTTGAGATCATGTGTAAAAAAAATCGAAGGAAATTAATAAAGGGAAGATGATTAAACCGAAGGTTCTGTAGATACAGTACTGAATTCTCCCATCCGTACCAATGCAATTTGAAATATTATTATAGAATATGATGCTTATAAATTACCTTATTATAGCTAATTTATAAGCATCATATTCTATAATAATATTTCAAATATTTCATATTTCATATTTCAAATCTTTCAAATGCCTGAGTTCAATTTGGATTTAGTATCACCAGGCATGCATAATAACAGATAATAATCTACTGTAATCTACTGTACTTAAAAATTTTCCCCACAGTGCAACCGTTTTGAAACTAATTTCAGATCTAATTGTTCCTACATGTTAACAATAGTATAGGGAAGAGAAACTATACTGCGTTTTAAAATTTGTCAAACGTTACCTTTTGTGGCTTATTATCCCGAATAATAACAGTTATTGAAATAATTCATACAGAACTCTGAACCTTGAATCCCATTATAATCTTCCAGGAAGTGTAGTTCAGAAAAATTCCCACGGTTCAAAAGTTCCAAAATGGTCGCCCTCTCGGAATATACTTCAGCCAATCGAAAAGTTAAATCTATCTAATGGCACTTTTAACCTATTGCTAAACTAACGTATTGATGATAATATACATTCTACATGCTTTTGTGACATGTTAGTGATGTTAATACTTGAATACGTTTGATATTAAAAACGCAAATTTTATGCAACACTCGGGTGGAACAGGTTAACCTGCTGGTTGTGTGTCCCATTCACAGCTCAGTAAAAGAGAAGTGCTCCATCCATCTCGACTCCCGTGTCCGTTATTCACACAGGACAAACACAGTGGTCACATTTGCTTCACTGATTCTAATTTTCTTTTCTTTTCTTTAATAGGTTGAAGGTTCATCATCCTTACACAGCTTGCACAGGGAGAGATCTTATGTCCCATATGTGATTAACAGAAGTAAGCTCAACACTGCAGTGATGAGTGAAATTATTGGTTCTGTGTTTCAGGTTCATGGTAGAGGGGTCTACAGTCAAATTGTGAACTTATCATTTAACAGCATCATACATTTTTTTTGCTGTTTAGTGTTAGTCTCCTTGTATTTAAAGAAGGCTAGACGCCGCAGAGAGGGAAGACGACACACTGGAGTGGCAGGAGAGTCCAGGCTGATGAGAAGTCCTGTCAACCAATACGGGTATGTGTACGGGTGGCAAAACAGCGCCAGTGTCCTCTCCATTCACACTCCATTGGGAGCAATTAGGGGTTACAGGGGCACTGCCATGCTAGACTAACTTAGGTTATTTGGATTGAATGTTTAAATTATGTATCCGATTTGTAAAATATAATTTAATAATAATTTCCCCCAATAGTATTGAGTTAACCTATGATTCCTTCCTATCCCTAGGTGTGTGAGGTGGGGCCCAGCAGACATACCGGACGGGGAGACAGGAAGCCTTGGGGGCTTTGAAAAGGGATCTGCGGAACATCTACTCAGGCATGCAATCTACTTTACTTTTGGTCAATTGACACATGAATAAACATCCCACATTAAGCAAAAAGGCCACCTTAATATTCAGAATGAGTAATGATGAGATAGCATGAAATTAAAGGTTTGCCACTCAATTTCCCAGAGGTGGCAACATCAAATTTAATTGTTGTTACTTGGGTACTCATTACATGTATTTGTATGTCTGTACACAGAGGAAGGGATGGGTGGGGCAGAGAGCAGAACTTCTGATGGAGAGGACCTACGTCATCCTGCAGCGGTACTTGAACAAAATGCCTGCACCAACGATGGTGGAGCTCAAAGAGGAATGGCCTTTTCTCTTCGCTCAGACGGGGCTTTTCTCCCACTTTGGCCTCCTGACAGACACCGATGCCCTTCAAAAGATCCAAGATGCCCTGGGTCAGAGAGGACGGACCATCCTGCAGTTCTGCCAGAAACTGGACAACCCGGAGATCAGGGAAGTTCTGGCCAGATATGATCCAGAGGCTTCGGAGAAGACTCCTTATGGTGTACTTCAAGGAGCCTACGGAGAAACTGCTGATGTAAGTTTTATTTATTTAAATATTAAAATATTTGAAATGCTAAACGAGTGATTACAAACCCTACAAACACTGTGATAGACCCTCTAAACCAGTGGTGCCCAACCAGTCGATCGCGATCGACGGGTAGATCGCGGGCTGATTTCAAGTAGATCTTGATTAATAAAATTAGATTATAATTTCTTTTTTTTTATTTCTTTTTTTTTGCAAAATCAACTCTGCCTCTCCTTGTTAACTACAACAAGCAATGCTGTTTGTTATTTAAGATGAGGTCGGACTCGGCACTGACAGATTTGTATTCATTATGCTGCTTTTATAAAGCCTTAAATGACGGCTTACAATATACAATTTTGGCTGGTAGCTCTCGGCTAGGTGGTAAATTAAAAAGTAGATCTTGGTTAAAAAATGGTTGGGCACCCCTGCTCTAAACACTGACAGACCCTCTAAACACTGTGATAGACCCGACAAACACTGTGATAGACCCTCTAAACACTGTGATAGATCTATCACAGTGTTTAGAGGGTCTATCACAGTGTTTAGAGGGTCTATCAGTGTTTAGAGGGTCTATCAGAGTGGTTGTAGGGTCTATCACAGTGTTTGTAGGGTCTATCACAGTGTTTAGAGGGTCTATTACAGTGTTTAGAGGGTCTATCACACCCTCTAAACACTGATAGACCCTCTATACACTGTGACAGACCCTCTAAACACTGTGACAGACCCTCTAAACACTGTGACAGACCCTCTAAACACTGTTATAGACCCTCTAAACACTGTGACAGACCCTCTAAACACTGTGATAAACCCTCTAAACACTGTGATAGACCCTCTAAACACTGTGATAGACCCTCTAAACACTGATAGACCCTCTAAACACTGTGACAGACCCTCTAAACACTGTGACAGACCCTCTAAACACTGTGATAGACCCGACAAACACTGTGATAGACCCTCTAAACACTGTGATAGACCCGACAAACACTGTGATGGACCCTCTAAACACTGTGATAGACCCTCTAAACACTGTGATATATCTATATATCACAGTGTTTAGAGGGTCTATCACAGTGTTTGGAGGGTCTATCACAGTGTTTAGAGGGTCTATCACACCCTCTAAACACTGATAGACCCTCTAAACACTGTGACAGACCCTCTAAACACGGTGATAGACCCGACAAACACTGTGATAGACCCTCTAAACACTGTGATAGACCCGACAAACACTGTGATAGACCCTCTAAACACTGTGATAGACCCGACAAACACTGTGATAGATCTATCACAGTGTTTAGACGGTCTATCACAGTGTTTGTCGGGTCTATCACAGTGTTTGTCGGGTCTATCACAGTGTTTAGAGGGTCTATCACAGTGTTTGTCGGGTCTATCACAGTGTTTAGAGGGTCTATCACAGTGTTTGTCGGGTATATCAGTGTTTAGAGGGTCTGTCACAGTGTTTAGAGGGTCTATCACAGTGTTTAGAGGGTCTATCACAGTGTTTAGAGGGTCTATCACAGTGTTTAGAGGGTCTATCAGTGTTTAGAGGGTCTATCGCAGTGTTTAGAGTGTCTATAACAGTGTTTAGAGGGTCTATCACAGTGTTTAGAGGGTCTATCACAGTGTTTAGAGGGTCTATTACAGTGTTTAGAGGGTCTATCACACCCTCTAAACACTGATAGACCCTCTATACACTGTGACAGACCCTCTAAACACTGTGACAGACCCTCTAAACACTGTGACAGACCCTCTAAACACTGTTATAGACCCTCTAAACACTGTGACAGACCCTCTAAACACTGTGACAGACCCTCTAAACACTGTGATAGACCCGACAAACACTGTGATAGACCCTCTAAACACTGTGATAGACCCGACAAACACTGTGATGGACCCTCTAAACACTGTGATAGACCCTCTAAACACTGTGCTAGATCTATCACAGTGTTTAGAGGGTCTATCACAGTGTTTGGAGGGTCTATAACAGTGTTTAGAGGGTCTATCACACCCTCTAAACACTGATAGACCCTTTAAACACTGACAGACCCTCTAAACACTGACAGACCCTCTAAACACTGTGATAGACCCTCTAAACACTGTGATAGATCTATCACAGTGTTTAGAGGGTCTATCACAGTGTTTAGAGGGTCTATCACTGTGTTTAGAGGGTCTATCAGTGTTTAGAGGGTCTATCTAAATGTGTTTAGAGGGTCTATCGGTCTGTCACAGTGTTTAGAGGGTCAGTCACAGTGTTTAGAGGGTCTGTCACAGTGTTTAGAGGGTCTATCACAGTGTTTAGAGGGTCTATCACTGTGTTTAGAGGGTCTATCAGTGTTTAGAGGGTCTATCACAGTGTTTAGAGGGTCTATCGGTCTGTCACAGTGTTTAGAGAGTCTGTCACAGTGTTTAGAGTGTCTATAACAGTGTTTAGAGGGTCTATCACAGTGTTTAGAGGGTCTATTACAGTGTTTAGAGGGTCTATCGCACCCTCTAAACACTGATAGACCCTCTATACACTGTGACAGACCCTCTAAACACTGTGACAGACCCTCTAAACACTGTGACAGACCCTCTAAACACTGTGACAGACCCTCTAAACACTGTGATAAACCCTCTAAACACTGTGATAGACCCTCTAAACACTGTGATAGACCCTCTAAACACTGATAGACCCTCTAAACACTGTGACAGACCCTCTAAACACTGTAAAAGACCCTCTAAACACTGTGACAGACCCTCTAAACACTGTTATAGTCCCTCTAAACACTGTGACAGACCCTCTAAACACTGTGACAGACCCTCTAAACACTGTGATAAACCCTCTAAACACTGTGATAGACCCTCTAAACACTGTGATAGACCCTCTAAACACTGATAGACCCTCTAAACACTGTGACAGACCCTCTAAACACTGTGACAGACCCCTAAACACTGTGATAGACCCTCTAAACACTGTGATAGACCCTCTAAACACTGTGATAGACCCGACAAACACTGTGATGGACCCTCTAAACACTGTGATAGACCCTCTAAACACTGTGATAGATCTATCACAGTGTTTAGAGGGTCTATCACAGTGTTTGGAGGGTCTATCACAGTGTTTAGAGGGTCTATCACAGTGTTTAGAGGGTCTATTACAGTGTTTAGAGCAGGGGTCTCAAACTCAATTTACCTGGGGGCCGCTGGAGGTAGAGTCTGGGTGAGGCTGAGCCGCATCAAATATTCCACAAAAAAAGGGTTTGAAGTATTAAAAAAAAAAGTACAACTGATCCAATCTTCTCAATCTTATCTTCAGGCTTCTCAGTGGTGTCAGTGGACTCATCCACAGCTATGGAAATGCACTGTGCCAGTTATTCTGGTTGCTGTGCGATCTGAGGGGGATTTGCTTTTGTTTGCCTTCAAACATGGTCTCCATCACTTCAGTCATACATTATTTTCAAATAGCTACCGTTTCTTGGCATATAGTCACATAATTGGTTTGGTGCTGGGACCAGGGGAGTAGCTGGGGGGGGGGGGGGGGGGGGTTAGGATGATTCCAAGGGCCCAGCAAATGCCCCAAATTTTTTTATAGATTGGGGGCCCCACACTTTTTAATAGATTGGGGGCCCACAAATTGATTCTTTCATGGGGCCCAGAATCTCCAGCTACGCCCCTGGCTGGGACTCAGCATGAACGGATTATTTCCCCGTCCATTCACCTTTGAATTGCAGTCGACTTTTCTTTTACTGACCATCTTTGAAAATGCCATATTTTTCTGCTGGCTGCCTGCTGGCGAAAATAGGCTAATAGCTACATTTATCTCACGGAGATAAAACTGGGAGCGAGTTTACTGTAGAATAGATGCGCTGTCAACTCTGCGCCGATTTGAACTGAAAGAGAGAGACGACATGCAGTCCGTGAAGACCCGCCCTACTCCCCTACTCTGCCTCTGATTCGCAGACTGTGGGTGAGGGGGAAAAACGCTGACGGGACGCGTATGTGATTGGACCAGACCCGTACACAGACACAGACAGTGGCAGTGCTGCGGGACATGCAGAGCACTGCTCGCAGAGGAGAGAGAGAGCGAGGATGCATTTGCTTCCACTTTACTTGATATCACTCCGGAATCACGTTTCAACCAAGTCACTAACATAACGTTGCTGTCATGAGCCTGCGCTATGGTAGCCTACAAGTGATAAAATAAATAAAACTTCCAACTCGCGCGCAACGACTCGGCAAACAGTTGCGCGCGGGCCGCACTAACACTAAACGTTGACGTCCAGTAGGGGGCCGCAAAATATCATCCCGCGGGCCGCAATTGGCCCGCGGGCCGCGAGTTTGAGACCCCTGGTTTAGAGGGTCTATCACACCCTCTAAACACTGTGACAGACCCTCTAAACACTGACAGACCCTCTAAACACTGTTATAGACCCTCTAAACACTGTGACAGACCCTCTAAACACTGACAGACCCTCTAAACACTGACAGACCCTCTAAACACTGTGATAAACCCTCTAAACACTGTGATAGACCCTCTAAACACTGATAGACCCTCTAAACACTGTGACAGACCCTCTAAACACTGAGAGACCCTCTAAACACTGTGATAGACCCTCTAAACACTGTGATAGATCTATCACAGTGTTTAGAGGGTCTATCACAGTGTTTAGAGGGTCTATCACTGTGTTTAGAGGGTCTATCAGTGTTTAGAGGGTCTATCACAGTGTTTAGAGGGTCTATCAGTGTTTAGAGGGTATATCACAGTGTTTAGAGGGTCTATCGGTCTGTCACAGTGTTTAGAGGGTCTGTCACAGTGTTTAGAAGGTCTGTCACAGTGTTTAGAGGGTCTATCAGTGTTTACAGGGTGTGATAGACCCTCTAAACACTGATAGACCCTCTAAACACTGACAGTGTTTAGAGGGTCTATCACAGTGTTTAGAGGGTCTATCACAGTGTTTAGAGGGTCTATCAGTGTTTAGAGGGTCTATCACAGTGTTGAGAGGGTCTATCACAGTGTTTAGAGGGTCTATCACAATGTTTAGAGGGTCTATCACACCCTCTAAACACTGATAGACCCTCTAAACACTGTGACAGACCCTCTAAACACTGTGACAGACCCTCTAAACACTGTGACAGACCGATAGACCCTCTAAACACTGTGATATACCCTCTAAACACTGATAGACCCTCTAAACACTGTGATAGACCCTCTAAACACTGATAGACCCTCTAAACACTGTGACAGACCCTCTAAACACTGTGACAGACCCTCTAAACACTGACAGACCCTCTAAACACTGTGATAGACCCTCTAAACACTGTGATAGACCCTCTAAACACTGATAGATCTATCACAGTGTTTAGACGGTCTATCACAGTGTTTAGAGGGTCTATCATAGTGTTTAGAGGGTCTATCAGTGTTTAGAGGGTCTATCACAGTGTTTAGAGGGTCTATCACAGTGTTTCCTTATGGTGTACTTCAAGGAGCCTACGGAGAAACTGCTGCTCGGAGTTGATGTACGTTTTATTTATTTAAATATTAAAATATTTGAAATGCTAAACGAGTGATTACAAACCCTACAAACACCATACTTCCTGCAATTCAATATTCAACTTCCGTTTCGCGACTATAGCAACTCCAAACTCCCTGCAAACTACTTCATAGGTTAAGTTTAGGTAGTGAGGCATGACTGTCTGCTGGTGATTCAGAATATAATTATGCTGTTGCAAAAACTTTAAAAAAGTGTTATGTTGGAATAAAGTGATGAAAGTGCAACCTATAAGAAATGGACAACGTAATTGGTGAGCTTTAGAAGTGCATGGATACACATTGTATTGCCTAGAGGGTGTCAGGCTAGGCGATTGCTTAATTCTCTTTCCTGTCCAGTCTAACTGGATGCTGACTGTAGCTTGTTACTGTAGACCTACAGAGTGAGTAATTGAGTGATTAAAAAAAATCGCACTCGTGTGAAGTGAGGGGTGCTCTTATCATCGTACATCATCTCACCTCTCTTCCTCACTTTTTTATTTTTGTGTCTATCAGCTGCTGCTCGACAGTTTGACCCCAAGCTGACCGACCAGGACTACAGCGAAACTGTCAAGAAGTGGCTTCGTTATGCGCCAGACCGGGAGGGAGGCATCTCAAGGAACCGAACTTAAGTCAAGCGAACCAGAGTCAAACTTAGGGTACCCCAGCACAGCACACACTGTTTCCCTGGTTCATACAGTACAAGGAATTACCCTCATGGACACTGTTCTTCCATGGACGGGATCTACTTGAATGACTTGCTGCTTCAGCCTGTTCTTGGAACCGAAGTGACCCAAACTTAATTGTCAAGCGAACCAGAGTCAAACTTGGGGTACCCCAGCACACTGTTTCCCTGGTTCATACAGTACAAGGAATTACCCTCATGGACACTGTTCTTCCATGGACGGCATCTACTTGAATGACTTGCTGCTTCAGCCTGTTCTTGCAGTGTTTATTTTTTTTATTTTTAATTTTAACCTTTATTTACCCAGGGTAGGTTCGCTGAGCACGGATGCTCTTTTTCAGCTACGCCCTGCTTCACATTCACAGAGTTCCATTCACACCTGGGAGCTGCCCAGGCCTAACAAAATTAATAGTTGGTTTCAGGTTGCAGACCGACCCTGCCGATTTAGGTGCGACCCAATATATTTTATGAGTTTTTAGAAAAAATTATAAAAAAGAAAAAAATCCGTTTTATTTATTTTTTTAATAAAGTTTCATAGAAATCTTAGTCAAACATTTAGTATTATGGATATTAAACATGCTGGCAGAGTACATGCATCCATGTTGTTGTGAACATTTTAATTAAATAAAGAAATTCCCTATCCATAGTCGCCATGGGAAAGAATAAAATAAAAAAATAAAATAAAATAAATTCCCTACCTACCCATGGCCAAACTGACAACCAACCTGAAACCAACTATTAATTTTGTTAGGCCCCAGTACAACCACAGTCTGACACTGTTGGCCACTGAGCAACTCCACTGGAGCAGTTGGGGGTTTAGTGCCTTGCTCAAGGGCACCTCAGCGGTTGGTGTTAAGGGTACGGGAGAGAGTTATATGGGAGAGAGTTATAGAAACATTAGGGGTGTAACGGTACACAGAATCCACGGTTCGGTACGTACCTCGGTTTTGAAGACACGGTTCGGTATTATTTTCGGTGGGGGGGGGGTTGATCAAAAAAAAATTGCTTTTCATTTATCTATTTATTTAACTGTATTAAACAATATAAAACGAATTGGCCATAATTGACTGAGCAAACTAATGCTTACTGCTGTAACCTACTAATAACACTTAAGTAAATCTGAAGATTATTATATAGCAGATGCCTTGGAGGATAAGTCGTGGACAACTGTAGATCATCTAAGCTCCACTGTGTTTAAATTCAAATCCTCTGCCATTGTTATTTAACCCTTGTGTCTGAAAACTAAAGTATTATACTCTTATTAGGGGACTAAATTGAAAAACTCCATAAAAAGATTATGTTGAAATAATTTCCCACTTTCTTTTCCATAAATATTTTATTCAACTTCAGCCCTGATCATAACCATTTTTTATATTATTTTTGTAATGAAATACTCCCACTTTTCTGAAAAGAGTTGTTAAATATGACAAAAAAAAGAATATGTGGTGGTTATGATCGGGCTGAAGTGGAATAAACAATTTATGAAGCGTAAAAAAAAAATACAAGATAATTAAAAGATTATGCCACATATTATGTTGGCTACAAACATAATCACTGCAAAGTTATCAAACAAATATGAATCTGATCAGACACAAGGGTTAAGTTGTTGTTCCCTTTCTAATTTCCTCAAAAACATCTAGTCTAGTTAATGTGATCAATATTATTTGACAATTGATGCTTTTTGTTGGACATTTCAGTCAGTGAGCTCATACTTTGAGCTCATAAATTTATAGTTAAAATGATTGAGACAACGCAATCTTGTCTTCGTTGTGCATGAATGCGTGTGCTCACCACACACAATATGTGTGTCACTATTCTGGCAGTGGCTATATATGTATTGTTAATGAAAGCCTGTTATAAGGTCTGTTATTTTTTTTGTGTAAAAGGTATTCATATTAAAGCCATGTTGTCATTTTTGTTCACACATTTTTGGAAATATGGTCATATAAGAATTGTATTATTATTTATTTAACAATAGTGTGTTTAACAGCAGGAAAAAAACATGTAATGTTATGATGTATACATATCAGCAGCAATATTTTAATGTAAAATGTACATTAATCAGTATTGATTCCTTAACTTTACAAGTTACAAGTAGATGTACAAGTTACAAATGTACAAGTAGAGTACCATTTAGATTATGGTTGAATAAACATTGATGTCTAACATTGATTCAATATAAAATCAACTAAAATGTGCATGTAGATTACCATTTAGATTATGGTTGAATAAACATTGATGTCTAACATTGATTCAATATAAAATCAACTAAAATGTGCATGTAGATTACCATTTAGATGATGGTTGAATCAACATTGATATAGTATCAGTTATGGTTGACACCTAACGTTGATTCAACATGTAAGTCATAGACAACGGTCTGTATAATTTCAATGTCAGGCTTCAACATAGATTCAATATTTCTGCCGAACCCTATTTCAACGTTGATTCACTCGTTTTTTGCTATCTGGGCTCTCTCTCTCTCTCTCTCTCTCTCTCTCTCTCTCTCTCTCTCTCTCTCTCTCTCTCTCTCTCTCTCTCTCTCTCTCTCTCTCTTAGCCACTCAGCTAACGTTAGCCGCTGTTAGCCACTCAGCTAATGCTAAACTAACTAACTAATGCTCTCTCTCTCTCTCTCTCTCTCTCTCTCTCTCTCTCTCTCTCTCTCTCTCTCTCTCTCTCTCTCTCTCTCTCTGGAGTTTCGTTTGGATTGAAAATAAGTGGAGTATGGCTTGTTCAATATCGTCTATGTTTGAATGAATGAATGAATGAAAACTTTATTAACAGATTGCAGAATGGGTACAATACAGTACGGCTCAATACACACAATTGTTAAGGGGATGCAGACCAGAGAAAGACGTTTGTCTTGTTTACATCAGGGTCCCCCGTTTTCGATTCATATCGATAGTTTAATAGCTAGCCTTGGCTCGTTTAACAATATGCAAAATATGTGTACAGCCCTGTACTCATACTGAAGTTATTCTTGGTATATACTACTATACTATAAGCTATAACACTGAAGAAGGAATACATAATTCCGAAACATGTTTGTTTCAGGCTGCCATTACATTTTGAACCTGAGAGTGCTGGTCTGGCTTCACGGCTTCTTTTATATGGTATATACTACTACACATACTAGGTCTGATTGTGTAACCAATCGATTCCACGTCGCGCTGTGTGTGAGAGAGAGAAAGAGAGAGAAGGAGAGATAGAGGGGGATACCCCCCCCCCCGTGAAGAATTCACGAGCCGCCACTGGAACATAATAGTATTTTATTTTAGTATTTACTATTATAATATTAGTAGCCGATTAATTTGCAGCCCGTCCTAGGTTCTGATTGGCTCTCTAGGTTAGCACTTTAGCTTATGATGCTGTGGTGGGCACTAGTCCTAACATTGCTAACTAAACTTTTAGTCAGAGAAAAAACTTCACGAGTCACAACTATTTACGTCCACGTGCTGTAAGGAATCAGGAATATGGAAAGCACATTGTCTTGTAATAGAATGACTGAAATCATTGCAAGAGCTAGTATAGGCTAGCTAGCCCTCATGAACCGGCAGACACCAACAGTAGAATATGCACTAGGCTACTGCACGCACCTGGCTGTCATGTTACTGTTGGTTCCTTCCACTTGAACTTCATCATCATTAGCAGCAGCAGCTACTCTAACGCCAGCCCTTCCTCTACTAAACATGTCTGTAATTTTAGAACATTGTTCTGCGTCTTTTACTAGCAATTTTCGTTTTTTAATTCTAGCTTTTTCAGCTCCACCCTTTCTTTTTTTTGCGTTCTCCATTTCTGCGCTTCTAGGCCTACTCGCGGTTGGGAGGAAACGTGAATCTCATTCACTGATGTCTCATGTCTCATTCAAGACTGGCTAACAAAAGCATGTCTTTCACTTAACACCAAGAAAAACAGTGTGTATGATGTTCACAAAGTCACCAGTAGTGGGTACTCACTCTAATGTGTTTCTGGGAGAGGCGGAGCTGGACATTGTACATTAATTCAAGTATCTTGGGGTCACATTGGACTCTACATTGACCTTCAAAAAGTCATGTGAAGAAAGTGACAAACACAGTCAAGTTTAACATCGAAAACTTCAGGCAGATCAGGCCCTGCCTGCCAGTTAATGCTGCAAGGATGTTTCTGCATTCAATGATTTGATCACACATCGAGTACTGTTTTATCAACTGGTCTCTTTCATATGTCACTACTCTTACACCAATAGAATTACTCTACAAAAAAGCCATAAAAGTATTTGATAGGAAACCAATTTCATTTCATCACTGTAATGTTTTAGAAAAACATAACATGCTAAGTTTAGAGAATTTCCAAGTTTTCAAATATACTTGCTTCATGTACAAGGTTCTGCATGGACTTGCCCCTCCCCCATTGAATGAGTTCATCCAACAGAAAGTAGACACTGGCATTACCACCAGGGCCATCAGTAGAGGGGACTGTAAGGTGCCTTTTCGGTATACTACCTTTGCAAAAACTGTGTTCTCTGTTAAAGGTGGTAACTACTGGAATAGCCTACCAGTTGTGATTAGAGAGTGCCCTACATACTCCATGTTCAAGACCCATCTTAAACTGCATCTTAAGGCAAACCAGAACTGTGATAATTTTTTATCTGATTTAGTTTATGCAACTTGTTTATTGTTTTATTGCCGGCCCACACACCGGCCCACATAATGGCCCACACACCGGCCCACACACTGGCCCACATACTACACCGGCCCACACACTACAGCGGCCCACACACTACACCGGCCCACACACCGGCCCACACACCGGCCCACATTAGTGGCCCACACACCGACTCACACACTGGCCCACACACCGGCCCACACACTGGCCCACATACTGGCCCACACACCGGCCCACACACCGGCCCACATACTGGCCCACACACTGGCCCACACACCAGCCCACACACTGGCCCACATTAGTGGCCCACACACCGATTCACACACTGGCCCACACACCGGCCCACACACTGGCCCACATACTGGCCCACACACCGGCCCACACACCGGCCCACATACTGGCCCACACACTGGCCCACACACCAGCCCACACACTGGCCCACATTAGTGGCCCACACACCGATTCACACACTGGCCCACACACTGGCCCACACACCGGCCCACACACTGGCCCACATTAGTGGCCCACACACCGACTCACACACTGGCCCACACACTGGCCCACACACCGGCCCACATTAGTGGCCCACACACTGGCCCACACACTGGCCCCAAAAAAAAAGTAAAAAAAATTATAATAATTATAATTTTTTATTATAATTTTTTTGGACCAGCCCACTTTGGTTCCAGCCCATCGGGATTCGTCCCGAACGTCCCGATGGCCAGTCCGCAACTGGTTGTTAGACCCCCCTAGGCGTGATCTAATTCGTATAACACACGACTTCAAGTGATGTAATGCGTTTATACAATGGCCGAATTCACCCAACCTTATTGCTATACAATAAACACACAGTAATTGAAGCATAATGGAGATTTATTCACAAAACCATCCACAGAAAAAGTAGGTAAAAAAAAGCAGAGGGAAGCAGAGGGAGGTGCGGTGCTACAAAGCATGCCATCGAACAACAAACTTCATATAAATCCCGCAATTTATTATTGTTTTGACAATGGGTCATGACAAACCAATTACATAATCCAACATGTGTAAACAACTAACATATTCCAGTTGACTGTATCTTTTTTTAATTATTCGTTACGAATATATCCATACTTCCATTGTGTCCGGGACATCCAGTGAAATCGCTTTGTGTGACAGTGTCCTTTTGAAGCAGAGGGAGGTGCAGAGCCTAACAACAAACTTCATATAAATCCCGCGATTTATTATTGTTTTGACAATGGGTCATGAGACCAATTACATAATCCAACATGTGTAACAAACTAATATTACATCGGCAGTGATGCAGTGGTGGTACCACTCGGTACCACGCTGTCCTAGCAGTTCGCTGAGCAGAAGTGCGCGCACGGATGTGCACGCGCGTGCACACAAAAATGCGTTCACAACTTTCACTCTACTGTCGCGCCGTGCGCCAAGTACCCGGCACTTATCACCTAGTCTTTGCATAGCATAACAAAGAAAGAGAAGTGCAAGACCAAAATACAAGCCCTGTGGGGGGTTTGCTTGAGCTGGTCTGTGCACACGCGAGGGAACATGTATGCGCGTGCACATGCATGCGGGAGCGCGCATGCACGTGGCGTCCAGGCAGTTCTGATATTACGACTGCACCCCTGTACATCGGTCCGCGACCCGATGGTTGGGGACCTCTGCTATAGAGCCACACTCCGTTATGCACAAGTTTACAGACTTTCGGAGCGTGTATATTATTCAATGAGACTGCCAGCCAGCTTTTGCGCGACAGAGAAATACAATTCCAATTGTGACGAGAGAAGATCATCTCCGGATTCAGATACAATTTAACACGGTTCCAAAGATATGAATGTTTTGCGGCAAATTTTCACCCCGCAATGGATTTAGGTGCGTCTCATTTCTCCTCTCTCATGTAGGCCTATGTGCTTCTCCTCTCCGACACCCGTGACAGAGAGCACTCCCCTCAGTCCCGTCACCCCATCCTTCCTAATGAAGAGGGGGCGGCAGTCAACTCCACCCGAGTACGAACAAGAGGGAACTAGAACCTCTTGAACACACAGCACAGGCGGAACCACGTGTGACACAACACATTGTGGCCCACACCCACACACGCCTGCTACCCTACCAAAGGACGGGAAGCAGGAGAGGCCACAGACCTCAGAACCACCTGGGAGACAGAACCCCCGGTCATGTCCATGAGGTAAAACCTTACGAAGGGACCCGGTGAGGACCATGAAGCCACAGCACAGATGTCCTCCACCGAGGCGCCACCCCACGAGTGGAGTGCGCCCTGACGCCCCCAGGGGGAGCCAACCCGGCCAACGTGAAGCAAAGGGCAATGCCCTCGCACAACCAATGGGACAGGCGCTGTTTCGACAGTGCCTTACCAGCACGAGAGCCACCGTAACAGACAACTGATCGGTAGCCCTGAGGCCCTGAGTACGGCTGAGGTAAACCCCCAAGCCTGGACCGGACATGACAGGTGAAGGCCCGCCTCCAACTCACTAGCGTGAGGAGGCAGATGAAACGCCTGAACCATAATATCCCTGGAGCGGAAAGCACTCCGGATATTTTTAGGCACGAAGGCTGGATTAGGCCGCAGAGTGGCACCGCTATCGGAACGAAAGACAGGCACTCTGTCCGTACCGAGAGAGCACAAAGCACACCCACGCGTTTAGCGGAGGTGATGGCCAGCAAGAACGCAGTCTTGAACGACAGCCGTTCCAACAGCGCTTGCTCAAGAGGCTCAAACGGGGTCAAGGACAACCGACCGAGGACCAATTGAAGATCCCAGCTCGGAGCCAAAGAGCGTTTCACCGGCTTAAGGCGTCAACGCCAAGCAGGAAACGCTTCACAAGAGGGTGGCCTTACACCACTCTTGGAAAATACGCCACCTACCCGCGTAACCCGCGATAGTGGAGGGAGCATGCGCGTTCCGGATGGTACCAACCAGAGAAGGATCCATCCTCTCCAGACTCACCCTCTCACCAGCCAACCCACCAGCAGCTGGCCCAGCACAGGGAACTAACACAGAGACCCGTGCGCTTGAGAGAGGGCCCGCGATGACCAAGGAACAGGCCATGACGGGATACCAAGAGCTGGATCAGGACCGGGAACCACACAGCTGCGCCCCGGTCCGGCGCAATCAGGATCAAGGACCTGCGCTCCTCAACGTACCCGCCCCAACAACTGACCTAACAGATGTATGGGGGAAGAATCCCAGGCGGCACGGCATCGGTCCCAGACCTGCCTGACTATGTCCGGACGTAATCCCCACCCGTCAGGGTTAGGACCGCCCCGCGACATTACACCTGTACCCACATTCAACCTGCCGGGGATGTGGAGAGCCCTCAGGCCGCGCAGATGGAGAACGCCCATAGCCAGCCGCCCGCCGCCCGGTGCAGACGGGGGGAGCGTACTCCTCCCTGTCTGTTGATATACGACACTGACGTCGTAATGTCCGCTCTGATCAACACCGTTTGAGGACCAGAAGGACCGCTTTCAATACCAACATATTGAACTTAGCGCAGACCGGGCAGCATGGCTTGCCAGCTGCCCCCTACTCCGTTGGCCCGACGCGTCTCCAGCGAGGGAGGCGTCGGTGAAAAACGTGACGTGTGACAGCCTACTGCCCATGGGGACCCCCCTGGTGAGGACCCCAGGCCCTCCCCAGGGGCGAGATCCCCCAGTACTGACACGGGAACCTTAGCCGCTTCCACTTGCCTCTCACCAGGTCTATTTCCATACTGGAAAACCCACCTCCGTAACCCCCTCCTGGGGTGAAGAGGAGGCCAAGAGGGACCACGGAATGAGCAGATGCCATCATACCGAGCAGGCGTATCACGGACAGCGCCGTAACCGTCCTAGGACAACACGCTCTGAGAGGGATGCCCATAGCACTCCACCCGTTGACTGGGAAGAGGAGTACTCTACTTCCAGTCTACAACAAACCCCAGGCTGGTAGGAACCTGCCTGGTACGAGACCTGACGATCCACCTTGACCGTCAAGGACCAGAACGTTGTCAGGGCAGAATACACTTCGTAAACCCTGACGACGCAGAGGCTCCAGTGCGGCCTCCACGCACTTGGTGAAGATGCGGGGAGCCAGAGAAAAGCCGAACGGCAGCCTCTAGTACTCATACGCTAACCCTGCAAGGAAGCGTAGGTAAGCCCTAGGATGGAAGATCGGGGATGCGAATACGCATCCTACAGGTCTATGGAGGAGAACCAGACCCCCACCTGACAGTGTTCAACAGGTAGGAGACGATCCAAAAAATGCTGAACCTTCCCATGGGACAGGTCCAGCATGGGTCTGACACCCACCCTCCCGATTTCTTAGGCACCAGAGAACACCGGGAGGAAAACGCCACGACGATGGCTTGCTTCGTCCACAGAGATTGGATCTCGTTGACCAGAGCTGTCACTGCTGGTGACCCTGACAATAGGGTCTGTACCAAACCCCTGAAAACGGGTGGGGTTGTGTAAATACAAGTCCCCGCCTCAGCGTTCTCTCCATCCACCTCAACATATGGTACTGCTGTAGCCATATGTGATGACACTCCCAACGCACCCGCCGCCATGTGGCGCAGGTCCGCTAGGAACTGTAGATAGGCGGCCCGGTCCCACCCGCTGTGCGTAGCCAACCCTGGACCGGTGCGAGCAGAGCTTTCCGTGTCGGGACATCTGACCCTGACACTACCCACGAGGCAATCGCACCCAAGGGGGGACCCCGACAGAAAGGGCCGGTTTGATACGGGGGAAGCTGACATCAGTTCCAGGTGACAAAAGCTCCCCCACTGAACACCCCTCCAGAACATGCTGAGGAGTCGTTCTGCAGCCGGACATGCAAGGTGTGAGGCCCCCATGGGTTCCTACACACCGTAGCCCTGCAGTGATATTACTACCACCCAAATCACGCGCGCCTGCGAGACCACTGCCAATCTTTCAGGAGTGGGAGGCACCAACATGATACCTGGCCTGGCGAAGTGGGAGTGGGAAGCCCGCACTGTGTGCCTCAAAAAGGTTTCGAGCCCCCCTGCTGACAACACTTATAGTTGACAGACGTAACACCAGGCTCAACCAAACACAGCTTATGGTGTGGGAGCCGCTTGACAGCACCACATTCTCACGGACAGACCCAGGCTCAGCCATCAACTGGGTGTCAGCCCCTGTCCCCATGAGAAGCGAAAAGTGGGGCCGCACGCGCTTCAACGAAAGCACGCGGCCCGCAGCCAAAGGAAACAATCAGAGCCCCTTTTCCGCTGGTGTTGGGGGAGGGAGTGATCGGAGACCGGGCTGCTCACGGCAGGACGGCGACAGCTTGTATATTCCAAGCCGAGCTCATCCAACATGGCCGATCCCTCGGCCGCCAAGGCTGTCGGCCTTGTGGACACCTGTCGATTCAACGCCCAGGATACCTCTGGCGGGGGAAAACATGGCCGCCTGTCGAGGGCCTCGTCATCGCCACTGACGAGGCCGTGCTCTCTCTTCTTCTGGCTGCGCGGTGTAAGGTGGTGTGGGGCCTAGGACAATACCGCCCGCGCTCCAGCAGAAGACCAAGATCCTCTGCGGAGAGGGGAGCCCTGAGCGGTTATAGCTTGCGGCTAGGTCAAAGCTAATAACGTCAACAACCTTGCGCGATGTGTCGACGTCGGCTGGCCCTCAAGGCCCCGCCACCAGACACAATTATGTTTATAGAAAAAACAGCAATTCGAACACAGTTACTAATCGCTGCCAATTCCATACCGTGGCGGTACAGGCTTTAGCAGCCCACCAGCCACTCGCCGGGCCGACCCACCTCATGGCGTCGGCCGGGCGTGGCACTGTTTCAACATGTCAAAAGCAAAGGACTGATGCTAACACGGAGCACCAGTGGTGGTTGCAACCAGCAACCTCCACTGTGGTGTGCACCATGAAGGGGTTAATGAATAAATGAACTAACACCACGAATATACTGTAGAATGGGCAAGCCCATGCACACAACGTTAAAGGGATGCGGACCAGAGAGAACCCGCATTCATTCATAATATTCACAACAGCACACCAGCCCTAGACCTCAGCCCATTTACCCATGAAGGTAAACAAGCCCCCCCCGCAATACTCCCCCAGTAGACACCGATTGACCGTCAGCATGAATGGTTGAGAGGAGGGAAGACTGTAGTATAGACAGACATTCCCGTAGCAGAGAGACAGAACAGAAACAGTAGCCCAATATAGCATAGCGTTTAGCCGCTCGCTCCAGGATAACGGGGAAAACAACAGCGTTTACCCAGATATCCCGCCGCTTGCACCAATACACAACTCGGTTGTCTCTCAGGACAACTCGAGCACATCACAACGCCAGCATTGTCATGCCTAGTGACATCCCACAGCGGGGAACAGTAGAACAGTGATCCAGCATTTATAGCATTTAGTATTAGCAGCGCGCTCCAGGACAGCCTGGGAAACGTCCACTCTCAGAGGGACGTTTGCCCAAACATCCTGCCCCTGGCGCAAAAATACAACTCACAACAAGCAGCATTTACTAACACCAGCGATAATGCCTAGTGGCGCAAGTCCTACCTTGTGCGAGGTAGCTCGATAGCTACACCTCACACGCTGTCCCTCTGTCTGCTGTCAACAAGACAAGGAGACTACAGAACTCAACGCTGAAATGCATCGAAAATGCATCCCGCTGCAGAGTCGCAGAACCCATATGAGCGCCGCCATAACATGCCGCGAAGATTTCAGGGCTAGGCAAATCTTCGGTAAGCACTCAATCTAATTACTCTGTGCGAGATTTAAACGCGAGCCCCCCCCCCCCAAAGGGAAAAAAGGGAAAAAAAGAAAAATATATTTTTTTTTTTTTTTTTTTATATACAGTCAACATATTCTTAAATAATAGCGCTGCCCGAGGCTGGGCATGATACAGTCAACATATAGCAAGAGAGAGAGCGAGAGAGAGCTCCCGTTCTACAGTCAATATACAGTGTACAGAGAGAGAGAGAGAGAGAGAGAGAGAGAGAGAGAGAGAGAGAGAGAGAGAGAGAGAGAGAGACATTGGAAAGAAATTGAACAGAGAGTACACAGTGGCAGAATACCTGAGCACTGTGACTGAAGATCCTTGACTAGGTACAGACTCAGCGAGCACAGCCTAGCCATCGAGAAAGGCCGCCATAGGCAGACTGTGTGTGTTAGAAAGAGAGAGAGAGAGAGAGAGAGAGAGAGAGAGAGAGAGAGAGAGAGAGAGAGAGCATGTGTGTTTGTGTGTTAGAGAGAGGGAGCATGTCTGTGTGTCGTGTGTGTGTGTGTGTGTTAGAGAGAGAGCATGTATGAGAGAGATAAGCAAAGATGAGCCCCTAAAGGATATTCAACTTTTAATGGAAGAACAAAACAGAAGGAAAAGATAACTTCACAAAGGCAACATGAATATACATAGATCCAAAAGGACAAAGATCAACACTTAAATCCAAAGAGAAGAGGGTCTATACCAGAGAAAACAAAGTAGCAAGGAGCCAATGGCCGACATCAGCTAAATAGGCTAACTGCAAATAGAGTAACCAGGTACTGACACCAGGCCACACACAGCTTTGGCCAACGCTACCCAAGCTACACAAACGACCAAGACAATTCACACACAGCACATGTCGTATCTCCAAATGTTGTGAAGTAACATAAATTATGTTTTGCCTGGAAAAAAACATTGTTATTAACAAAACATTCGGGAGGGGAAGGAAGGAAGAGTGGGGTAATGTCCAATGGACATCTTACCTGCAGCAAAAGGAACGCAGGGCGAAAGGCCGCAACACAGGTCTCCACATTGACGAAAGGCCTCTCGCTGGCGGGACAAAAAGAAGCTATGGCCGGAGCCTTGTCATGGTGCAGGCCCGACTACATCTTCTGTCAAAGATGATGTCGTAGTCAGAGTGCCAGAACCCCCTGCTATTCTCACGGCTAATGTCAATGGTCGTAGCACAAGCTAACAGCTAACTCTAGGCTAACTGATAGCATCAAACTAACGTTCCCAGCCGAGCGCAGCCGGCAGCTAACATCGTAGCTAAACAGCTAACTGGCTAACAGTTAGCTCAACCCGGCTATCGCTAACCATTAGCTAACGCAGAAGCAAGCTATGCGGCTACCACTGAAAAACTGTACAACGTGAGAAAAGCAATACAGGTGCTGACACCAGGCCACACACCGTTAGCTACTAGTACTACAACAGCTAGTCGGCCAGTTTGGCTCCAGAGAGAGAGAGAGAGAGATATCCACGGCGGGAATAGAATAGAGTGCATTAAAAACTCACCAAACGTCCAAGAGGATGGAGACAACCGCGTGGAGTTGACGAAGTTCATCTTCCGAACGACCATCCTCTTCATCTTGGCTGCACGCGCTGTCTCTAGGTTAGCTAACGCTAGTTAGCCTTTAGCTAAGCTAGCTACTAGCCAACATCATCATGGCTATATCCCGACTGAACCACACTTAATATTATAACGTAGCTAAAGCTAACTAGCTGTCCCTGTCTTTAGCCGGGATGGCTAGCCTGACTGAACTGTCTAACATGCAACAACTTTCATCTTCAGTCCATCTGCCGAACGATGTCCTCTTCATCTTGGCTGGCATAACCTCCAATGCTGCACGCGCGAAATAGTCAGACGCTAGTGATGGGTCGGTCATGAGCGACTCGTTCATAAGAGCCGATTCATTGCCGTGAGCGTGAGTCGAATCGCTCACGTCTGGCAATGAGTCGGTTCACGCCCCCCCCCCCCCCCCCCCCCCGGCACGCACACAGACACACACAATGAACTCAACAGACGCTACCTGGCTGTAACCCCTCTCTCATTGAAACCAATTCTGCTGCCTGCAGAGCCTCAGAGCCAGGAACGTGTCTAATGTGAAATATATAAGCATATAAGCAAAACTAGATTTTAGGTCTGTGATGAAAAACGGCCTTGCGGGAAGGGGGGCCTCGCAAAAATTAAAATTAAAAATTTAAATTTAAAAAAATTATAAATAAATTTTTTTTTTTTTTATTTATTTATTCCAACGGGCCTGATTGTTATGCATTTTACTCTGCCAATTGGCAACCCAATAAAAACGTGTGTGTGTGTGTGTGTAGACTGCAAGTGAAACAATCTATCTGGAGCGCAAAATTGTGTATGTGTGTGTGTTTGTGTAACTGCTTGGACACTTCCTTGGTCACACAGTTAGTTTGCCACCCACACACTCAACAACTGCACTCTCCTTCCAAGCATCTTTACCACTAAAGGGCTGCACTCTCCTTCTAAGCACCGTTACCACTAAAGGGCTGAAAGTACTTGTTTTATGTGGACGTACAAGACATTTGGCTTCATGTTTTCTCATACAAAGCAGACAAAACAACACACCCACAGTAACACACACAACTAAACGAAAGATAAAAAGGCCAGCAGCCATTGAAATGCCATAGAACATCAATCAATCCACACATTCATTGTCAATTTACACAAGGCAATTGAAATCTGTATTTTTTCATATCCCTTTCATAGATACATGCACACAGTTCCCCAAAACATAATGCATGTCATCAGAGAGGTCAGTGCGTAGGGTCGCTTGTAGCATGACATGTCAGGCCCACGGGTCCAATGGACAGCTAGCTTGTGCAGGTTCCATGGGCCGGTTGCAGTGCAGAGCCCCTGAGGTAATGATTGATTTGATTGATTGATTTCTTGTTTTCATTTGTGTGCCCCCAGCCCACACAGGCTTATAAGACACTGCATACAGCTGCAATGGTGAAACGGAAACTAAAAGAAACAAAAATTACCACACAAATTCAAGATCATGAACAAACATTTTTTGCCTTCCATCCCAATCCCTAAAAATGTAATGTTGCCACCCCTCCTGAAGCAGAAGTTAAGTGTTTCATAATCATCCAGCTGAAAGAAATGTACAGAGGTAGAAGACGCTTTACTTCAGCCCTCAAAAGAGAGAAAGTCTTCAAGGTTGAGTCCACTCCACTCTGGCAGTCAGAGCTGACATACAAATAAAAAAAGGTCTACATTAATAAATCCTCTTAACACTTTGATCGCCATGGTTAAATTCATAATTTACCATCGCCAGCTCTATTTGTCTATGGAGAAGTTCCCCTTCTTTGCAGGGCTATAACTTTTTTTATTGTATTGCTAAATTGACATTATTATGGCCCATTCAATGTCCTATATCTATTGTTCAGGGTGTAGCAACGTTATACTTTTTCATTCACATATTCATACTAAAATACGGTCTAAAGTATACGTTTTTTTTTTTTTTTTGATCCACTTTTTCTCCCATTTTTCTTTATTTTCTCCCATCCCAATTTCGTATCATCCAATTCAACCCTCCCCTGTCACGAACGCTGTTTCTTGCCTCCCACAAGCCGGCTGCAATGTGGACTAAGTCATACATAGCACAAGTCCCCTCCGGTACTTGAGGTAACAGCAGTCGCATCTTTTCACCTGCGCAGCTCGATCTCTCAGTGGCGAGGAGTAACGCGTGGGAGGCCCAGCGTCTCTGCATTTGTGGCGAGCGCCTTGCCCACTACGCCACGTAGTATAAGTATAAGTATGTTTTTATCGTTTTCTGCAGCTTTCTCCAGAACTTGATTTATAGCCCTAAATGCATTATATTGATGATCAAATACAGTTTGATAGCGATCGGTGCCAGATAAAAAATGTCAACTGCACGTAGTTCTAGAAGTTACTACGTATGATCTGATGTTGACCGGATGGGCGGGGGGTCGTTTATAATTCCGTGGGCAACGTTATATCATTCATCTAGTGTGGGTGATATGATCATTAGAGCAGTTAGTAGAGAGGACATTAGAAAATAACGCTGAAACTCACCGTAGCTTCCTCGCGCCGTTGGCAGATGAGCGTGGAACAGAATTGTTTCTATTATGGGATGGAGAAATACACGATCCATTTCCAAGTTGTATAATAGTATATACGTCCAAATCATGTTGTTTATCGAGTCATTGGCAACGGATCGCTATGTATTGTGTCGAGCTCGAGTCCCGGGACCTATAGCGAGTGATCGGACCGAATTGAAATGAGCACCAGCTTCTACATCCTGTTTCTCCCCTGGGCGATCCGCCGATCGGCCACCAGATGGCGCTCTTGAACCGTTAGAGAGTTGAGTGGAGCTCAGCAGTATATCTCAGGTCCCCGGGGGAGAAATATGATTTCGATCACAGATTTTTTAAATATTGATATCAAAGACGTGTTACGGCGTCTTCGGCAGAATGAGCATGGCGGGGAAAGACGAGTTTCGGCGTCTCCGGCGATTAAAGTGTTAAGCTGCAACGTCCCTCATATGGGAAGTTTTTCTGACTTTCTGCAACCGGCACTTTGGCGACCCCTAGTGGCTCGGGTGTGCATATTTTGTAATACAATATATATATCGAATTGAAGGCTTATTTGTTGCCTGTCGATAGCGTCAAAATCCGTTCAGCAGTTCTCGAGTTACATGCCGGTATTTGAGGCTTGTGCAAAGTACACGGTTTTGCACAAAATACCACTCCTGACTCTGCAGTTCCGTCAATCTAGATCCGATCTCGAAAATGATTGTGGATCGTTGTAGCCAATGAGTGTGGCTTTCCAATGATACCCCACATGGGGATCTACATAAAAAAAACAAAAAACACGAAAACAGGAAAAGCAAAACAGCAGAATGAATTGAAGTCTATGAGAAAACTGAGTTTTTCTTTGTACACAGTTTACCAAAATCACTCCTAATCACTCATTTCTGAATGGATCTTTATGAATGTACTACATACGGCTTCGGGCTATGGCTCTGTCTGGATTTGTAAGCCATACCACCTTCTGGGGAAATACTACCTCTGGACTACTAACTACTACAGAAAAACGTTAGTAACACGTTTTTTTACAACTCAAGTTCAGACCTATGTTACTCTATTATGTTAGCACTAAAAGTGAATATGTTTTCTGGAATCAGAAACTTCAGAATGTCATCTTTCAAAAGAGACTAGGCTCATGCATGTGCTATAAGTATGTTGTTTTAGTTTGCAAAAAAGGTATGCAGTCCTCAAATGAAAACGAAAATGGCCAATTTTGGAGACGCCTGGGCCCTATTCCCCGTACCTGGTTCAACTAAGTCGATCAAGAGTCCCATTATCCAGATTCAGTTAACCCGATGTTTGAAGCCGGGATTTTCCTGTTCCTCGAAGGTGGATTCAGTCTCGTTAACTGGAACCAGACTTGAGACCCAGGATAAGTGCGCGCGGCCGCTTCAGTTGAAAAGCCATCATGTATCGATAGCAGAGATCCGGATTTTCTAACGGCATTGATTGATTAATTGATTTAAAACTTTATTAACATATTGCAGTACGGCTCAATCGCCTCGCCGACAAGTTAAATGCGTTATCTATAGGATAATTTTAAGTCCCTCATTACCCCAATCAATCAGATTATATTTCTTTAAACTTGCCTGCTGGCAGTAGGTTTATGGAATGGATAATCAAATGAGATCTTGCTAGCGAAAATAATTAGTTAAACTGTTATACAGAACAAGGATACGGCTCTCTTACCCATTGATTGATGTATGGTGGATCTTTTACTTATCTACACTCTGGTGTAACGGTTTCTGCTTTTGACTTTCACACAGGCGGCCCGGGTTCGAATCCCACTTCTCCTAGTCTTTTCCTTCTTTTTGCAATGTAGGAATAATTCAATTTGGTGCACGTTGAGAGCTATATAAAGAATGACATCCTCAATGCATGTAGATTTATAATATTTTAACTTAAAACTAGGCTACTTTTGCGTATAATCATTAATATTATATTCCAAAAAAATTATATTGGAAAAACGGGGTTTCGAACACCGGTCGCCTAGTTGCCAGGATTCAGCACTAGCCGCTGCGCCACTGTGCCAGACAGGATATACTCATTGTTTATGCATTAATGGACGAGAGACCCGTGTTTAGAATATTTTTACAACATTTTTCTTACTAAAAAATGAAGTTTTATCTCTTTATTCTCAAATGCATTAATGTGACGTCAACGGCTCATTCAATTTCTTAAATCCGTCAAACAGCGCATCTCATCAGACATTTTAATCCCAGTTACAATATCACACAAAAACCACAATCCCCGCATAGACACTTCAATTTTATGCTTGAATGAAACACAATCCGGCGCTCCGTTAAGCAAATCTACAGCGGAGATTAATATATGAAACTAATCAGAGCCAAACGGCCGATAGGTTTCATTCATTAAAAATATCCCCGCGGGATTCACATTTGCAATGAGCCGTTATTAAAATAACCACATGCAGCGTGTATCGCGACTCCGAGCGCCGTATATGACGTGCATTATTTTATTTAGGACAAAGTAAATCTATAGGCTCAATATGATTTATTATCAGCATTTAGTTCTATTATTATACATTTCAAAAGCCCCCTCTAGGAAAACGAAGCACAGAAACGTAATTCAGAATGGTATAATGCAGATCCTAGACTGTGAGAATCATTTCAGGAAACGAGCTGTCACTTCTTTGCGGGGGCGTGGCCATGGTTCATCCGGCTAACTTGAACTTAACCCTGCTCTCGACCAGGCTCAAACTTTTTGATCTGTTGTCATGGTGATTTAGACAATCGCGCGTCGGGGAATGGGAAGGTCCGGCTTAAGTCAGGCTTGACCGAAAGTTATCCGGCTAACTCAGTTATCCAGGTACGGGGAACGGGGCCCTGTTAAGTTAAATGACACAGCGGTCACCATTTCAAAGGGAGTTTATTTACTTTGTTACGGTATTAACTCATTGACTGCCACGCTGTTTTCCTATTGAAGTAGATTTTGTGAGTGAGAGCGCTGGTTCCAAGAAGAATTCAGACTGAAGGTGGTTTTCAGAGGCAATGGCCCAGTTGGTGAAAAGGTGTTTTATTCAGCATACAAGCTTAGGTTTCCACAGCACAGCAACAAAACATCCATCCTTGACCCAGCCTCGACTAGACTGAGTCCCTTACAATGGTCAAACCGGGTTCTTATCTAAATTGTTTACCCCTATTCTCATCCAAAATGAGCTGCTCCAAATCACACGTATTACAAAGGTTTCTTTGATAAACAGGTTTTAACAATACTGGTCTTGTGATCAGGGGTGGGTCAGGGCCCCACCCTGGGTTTCTGTGTGTGTGTGTGTGGGTGTCACCTGAGTCTGTGTGTGTGGCTATGTGTTTGTGTGATCAACTTAGAGAGAGAGTCTAGTGTGTGTCTATGAGAGTCTAGTGTGTGTATGAGAGTCTAGTGTGTATGTGTCTATGAGAGAGTCTAGTGTGTGTCTATGAGAGTCTATTACCTCCCACCTCTTGCAGAGACAAGTCGCATTTCTTTCCTCTCTCCCAAGGCCTTCAAGGCCGTTCCTACCGCCGCCTCTACTGCTCCATGGAGCCCGACGCTGCTATGCCCTGCTTCGTGCCGGTGGCCGGACTATACTCAAATCAACTCTAAATGGATCTAATCAGTGGATTGCATATTTTCTTCAAGAAGCAGAATAAGGCTAACCCTCTCTGCCTATTGGGACATCATAATCGGGTTACCAACTTGAAGACGTGGTCATTTTTGGATTATCGAAGCTTTTGGACTGCAATAAGAAGATTTTGGATCTGTTTACCGCGCACAGGATCTACCAAAATGAACTGATAAGACACTTGGACACTTGGACTAATAATGCATTCAGTCATTTGGACGGAGTTGTTAAAACTCACTCCACTCAAATCAATAGAGTTATATTCCACTCTATTCAAATCAAATTTAAAGGGACGTGGCTGGGATAAATTGTGCCAGTCAGTCAGCCAAAACAAATTCCTGGACCAAGGTCGAACCGAGAGCTCTGGAGTCGAAGGCCCTCTGGGAGATAAGAGTGGCGAGCGGCTTCCCACACCCCCAATCCCTAGTCCCACCCCCCCCCCCACTTCCTCTGCATTGGCGCTGCACTGTCGGCTGCCTCGTGTGAGGGAGACCTCCCCCACCCAGGACTTGGCTTGTGCACTCCCCCCCACCTTCCCCCCCCCCCCCCCCCCCCCCCCTCCCACTCCCCCCCCCCCCCTACAGCCCTGTAACAACCCCAACCCACTCCCCCCTCCTTCCGTAAATGGCGCTGCCTATGACGGCTGCCAGTCTGTTTGCGGTGGTGAATATGCATATGTTTGTCTCAAGGCTCTGTACCATTATTACTATCTAAAATGTAATAATTGTGGAATATTACTGTAATGAGCTGTATGTGTATGATCCAAGCGTCCTATGATCCTCATAGGAGCATAACAGAAAAAAGCATTCCATGTGAAGGTACACAGGAAAAACTGGGGAGTCATTTTCCCAGAGTAATTATTACGGAGTTATTATTTTCCTCTCAAGTAGTCATATTTACTCCATTTGGGGCATAATCATTGCCTGTGGCCAATAGAGTGAGAGTAAAGTTCCAGAAGAGTTTCTATTGGAGTAATACAGCATTGGTCACGCCTACTATCCATATAATTCCCAAAGGTGCCGACGCCATCTTTCTCTCTCGCCAAGTCCTCGCTTCAAGCTCAGGTGCAGCAAGAGCGCAATACAGCGATATTTTCCTTCTCTTGGATGCCAAATACAAGGTAAGATTATTATTATTATTTGTTAATTTATTAAACAGCAATGTGTGTAACTAATTTGCAACATTACAGCTAAGCCACAGAGCCATCTATCACGATGTTCGCATGTTAGCTGCTATACGTTTGCACGCACGCTATTAAATAAACGTTTTACAGTTGTATGGACAAGTATTCAATTATCAACAGTATTGCTATCAGGGACAGTGCACATTAATCAACATGTCGGTTTTCATGTCAAATGTATATGAGCTAGTGTATAGCCAGAAGCTAATTTCCACCTGTATAGGCCTGAGACCATACCTGTAGACCATGCCTGTAGGCTGTTGTTAAAAGTAGTGATATAACTATATCCATACAAAAACTGACTTATTAAGAACATACAAGACAAGTAGACATAGTACAGGAGATGGAACAATTATATGTTACATGTTGGCGGTTTTTGCTGAAACGGTGGCAGAGACAACGTGTGTTTTACTCTAAATAGAGTCACCGTACATTACAGCTAAGCCACAGAGCCATCTATCACGATGTTAGCATGTTAGCTGCTAGCACGCACGCTATTAAATAAACGTTTTACAGTTTTATGGACAATAACTTAAGAACAGGTACGTCGGTGCAACACGAGTATTCAATTATCAACAGTATTGCTATCAGGGACAGTGCACATTAATCAACATGTCGGTTTTCATGTAAAATGTATATGAGCTAGTGTTAGCCAGAAGCTAATTTTCACCTGCATGCGGCTATACCTGTATAGGCCTGAGACCATACCTGTAGACCATGCCTGTAGACTGTTGTTAAAAGTAGTGATATAACTATATCCATACAAAAACTGACGTATTAAGAACATACAAGACAAGTAGACATAGTACAGGAGATGGAACAATTATATGTTACATGTTGGCGGATTTTGCTGAAGAGACAACGTGTGTTTTACTCTAAATAGAGTCACGTAAATTTGCCGCAATGTGCTGTAGGTTGACTGTTTTACTAGTGGTAAATGGACATAACAAGTTAATTTGACGCACTGTTCGGTTCAACAAGTGTTTATTTGAACCATTGTACTGGGTTGACTAATTTGTGTGTTCTGCCTCCATGTATAATATAATGGAAACTTGTGGAACTATCCTCACAGTAAATTTCACAGAGTAAATTTTACTCAAACTGAGTCAATTTGAGCCCAAGACGTGAGTAAAGTTTTACTCAGTTTGAGTAAAATGTACTCAGCGAAATTTACTGTATGGTGCTTTTGTAATATTTTCTAATTGTAACACTCCTCATAATGCATGAGTTGTTGTGCCCTATATGTATCATCTTAGTAACTGTTATTATTTATTTGCCATCAGATGCAGGCTGTACGTGTTAAACACGTTGACCGTCAGAAATTCATCTGTTTTGAGGGCCAATTGACCTTCACAACTTTTTTGGAGTGTGGTGAGTGAAACATTTTGCACAGCGTGCCGTTGGTTCTCAAAATGGCGTCCGCCTTGATAGTTAGGAACCAAATGGACCCTTATTGGTCTGTAACTCTGACTGTGTACAAATGGACCCCAACGTCCATTGTACACCGTCAAGAGTTAAATTAACATTGATTTTACAATATAAATTGGGGTCCCAAAGATACAAATGCCATTAAATGGGTGCCCTTGGAATTAAAATGGTTGAGAATCACTGCTAGAGCCGTACAAATATTGTCTTATGGGGGTCCATGGCACATCTTTTCAAATGGGGGGTCTGTGGGCTAATTGTCAATTTGGGGGGTCCTTGACATGAAATGTTTGAGAACCACTGCCCTATGCAACAACATACTGGGTATCAGTTTAGGCTTTCCCTGCATGTTAATTTAAGCTGTAGGCCTACAGTACAAAGCACAATCCATTTTATTTAGGATAGAGTGAACCAATCAATGTCTTACACCCCTTCCTGACAGGCAGTGACGCGAGCGAGCGTGATTGCGAAAATGATTAAAATGTATTCGTTTCAATCAGACTATCCTGACCTGCCGCGAGCGACAGCAAACTGAGCGGCGATGTCGTTCCCCCCTCAAATATTCGCTCGCTGTGTCTCTAGTTGAGCGATTACGCGGCCGAGTCACGCCCCTAAACACTTTTTATTGGTCAAGAATCGCAGGCTGCTTTGCCCCTGTGTGCTTCCAGGTAACACACACACAGACACACCCGGACACGCGCCGCCTCATATCAGGACAGTGTCGCGCACGATTTCGTCTCCAGTTCGCACGCTCGCTGCCTGTCAGGAACCGGTGTTAAGTATGTCAATTAAGGCTGTCAATCTTCCTCATATGATCACATTTTCAGTGGCTATTTTAATATCCCATTTTATGACATTTTAATTAATACAAATTAAATAAATTGCACAACAGATTTATCAATAAGCTTGTGCAATCTTGTTTTGTCTATAGTTGCCAAGAAATTTGAAATTCCTAGTACCTTGGACTTAAAGGTCTATGATGACTCAAACACTGAAGTCGACGACGAGGCGTTTCAATTTCTTCTAAAAAAACCAGACCTGGGTGTGTTGGAGATTTGTTCACCCCAAGACTCAAATCCTGAAGGTGAGTTGCTAACATGGAGCCTTATAGCCTCATCCATACAGTCCTGGCTGCTTGAAGCCTTTTTACAACATTTCCGGGTTCCCGTTTTTTTCGCTCTGATTGGCCAGGTTATGTGACATGAGCGGCAATCGTGGGACGGCAAGTTTCTACACTGGTTAAGGGCACTCTTCGAAGTTGGTTAAGGTTAGAGTTTGTCTTAGAGCATGGCGATAGAACGCCAGGTAGTTTGCAGGCTGTTCGACGCGGAAATGGGCAAACACGCTATTGGGCGCACATGTCACATGACCTGGCCAATCAGAGCGCCGGAAACGCGGATGCGTTGTAAAAAGGCTACACGTGTCCTGGCTAACCTAAAATGTCACACAGGTACTGTGTATTTTTGTACTTTGAAATGATCTTTGTATATATGCCCAATGTAACGTGTGGATCCTTCCTAATCTAATGTGGTCTTTTTACATTACACTTGTCACAAACATTCCTATCTAATCACACTTATATGTCTACATGATTGTTAGATTCAGTGAGGACCTCTGCAAGCAACTCCAGCAGCCAAAGCTCCGTTCTCAGCTCTGGTGCAGACAATGAGGGGGAGTCTGATGACACCATCATTTTGCAGTCTAGTCCTGCTCCAAGAAACGGTGCTGACCTGACTCGTATCACTCTGGTAAGCTTTGCATATGACTGTTTGAAATGGAGATGGTGACTCTGATAAAGGGGTAGCATGGGCATTGGGGATGGCCAAGTACAATTGGGGAGAAAATGGGGGTGGGGGGGGGGTCATGGTTTACATTTGTCACCTTAACCCTTTCACTGCCGCACAACAGCAGGTTAACCCTTTCACTGCCGCACTACAGAAGGTTAACCCTTTCACTGCCGCACTACAGAAGGTTAACCCTTTACTATCACATACTGTACCACATACTGTATACCACATACTGTATACCACATACTGGTACTAGTGTGGCAGTGAAAGGGTTAAATATACTTGGCCACCAAATGACTGTCTATCCATGTGTGTCCTCCCCCCCCCCCCCTTTTTACTCCCGCTTAGATGACTGAAAAGATTCTGAGGGACACAGCTGGAGGAGAGAGGATCATTGCCGATTATGCTCGGACGAAAACCCTAACGGATACCAGAAGACGCGACATGGTGAAGATATTGGTTGCGCACATGGCAAAAGAGCATGGGTAATTATGTTATCTAAACATTACGCACCCAATACACATTTTTGGTTTTTACTAAGATCCTCCTTTTTGCAGAATTGGTAAATGATAAATGGTTATCCAAAGCGCTTTACATAGATTGTGCAGAAGGCATTGGCACAGCAATACTTTTGTTTGGATCTCATACTTGTGTATGTGTGCACTGTAGGACGAGTCCTTCAAGGAGTGTTAAAGAAGACTACGCAAAGGGCATCACTGCCTTATTCCCATACCTGGCCGATCCCCAGGGCAATTTGGGATATGTAAGTACATCAGGGAAAAGTGCAGAGAGACATTTCATCGGCGACTCAGTGCATGTGTGTTCCTGTGGGTCGCCCATCTTGCGTGTGTGTTAAAACTGCATGACAAATAAAGACTTCTAGTCTAACAATTATTATGTTTATAGGTCATTCTTGTTATATAATTTCTAGGGATGTTCGATATTGGCTTTTTTTTACCGATATCCGATATACCGATATTGTCCAACTCTTTAATTTCCAATACCGATATCAACCGATACCGATATATGCAGGGTTTCTCCCCCCCCCCCCCCCAAAAGGAATAATTTCAGGTAATTAACATTAGGCTACATATCTCTTGTCGTGGAATTAACACAACATTATGCATAACATTATCCAATCACATGCATGGTACATAAAACACCAACCCCATTACTCCTCACTTCTCTGGAATTGCTTAAAAGGGCTGTGCGGAGTACGATTTCAACTAAATATTTGTTAACATTTCTGTATGCTGACCATTTCTCCTAACCTCAACAATTTAAGAACCACAGATGTCCTACCTGTTGACCTTGATTTTAGCAATTCTTCAGAGAAGGGCATGTGTTAAGTTTTAAGGAGAGAAATAAACACATTTACACATGCCCATTTAAACCAAATAACTTTTTTTTTTTCCTCTTTACTTCTTGTGTTTTAGGAGCAGTATTACAATCCAGTAGATGGGAGTGGGTTTCTGGCATGGAGGGTGAAATCACTTCAAAAGATAGCATCAGAGGGACAAAAGAAGAGCCGTGTTCAGCCACTGATCGGTATGTAATTTTGATTGTCCCAGTCCACTGTTTATCTAGCAACTGTGAAGATGGATCATTATAGTAAATGCATATCACTGGAAAGTATTGCAGCAGTATGTGTGGTTTCTACACTGTTACAGGTGGTCCAAGTTCTGGCGACAGAGCCCCCTTCTCTGAGGAAAACCAGCTAACCACAGACACCCAGTTTCGTGAGGCCAGTGCACTGATGAAGCATACAACTGATGAAGCAATCATCAAGGAGAAGATGAAACAGACCTTCACCCATCGCCAAGAAATGATGCATGACCCAATCAAGTCCTCTGAAATATTCACCACCTTTCCACGATTCCTAGACATCACAGGAATGGTATGTGGCTTGCATTAAAGTCTAACTGAAATAAAAAATGACCTTTTTAAACAATTTAGATCACATCCCTGGTCATAGGGTGAACCTATTTAATAGGGCTGTCCCTGACTAAGGATTTGGATGGTCGACTAGGATTGTTAAAAAAAAAAAAAAAAACGTATTTTTTTTATTTTTTTTTTATCATTCCATTTGGGCTGTGGGGGGTGCTTAATGTCTGAAGGAGTCAACTGAAGGCTTCTTGTCCTCTGCAAAAGCATACAATTGGTCCACTGATGAAATCCTCTTTCAGTGCCTCTGTGCCTGTTTTCGTAGGCAGTTAGCCTCTGGTATGCCTGCCATTAGCGTTAGCCACGCTTCTATGCCTCTTTTCTTTTGAAAAAAATTATAATATATATATATATATATATATTTTTTTTTTTATAATATTATATTCGACTAAGAGGTTGGCCAGTCGACTACGGCCCCTTTCGACCGATTAGTCGACTAATCGATTAATAGGGGTCAGCCCTACTATTTAACAATGTATGACAAAAAAATTTCAACCATGTTTTATTCCATCTTGTCTGCAGATTGAGCAGGATTTCAGTCTGATGTTTGGTGATGACATCTCTGCAAAGTTCCTGGAGAAGTGGCCTACTTTCTGCAGGCAGAAAGTCCTTGAACAAAGCCGTGGCCTCACCCAGACCGGCGACCTTCAAGACCTGCTTCAGAATGCTGAATCCACAACAGACACAATAGAACTGAACAATGGTATGCTTGAATTAAAGGAATATAATAATGGAAGGGTGAATTGTTTTTTAAACAAATGGAAACACAGCTTTTAGTCAAATGTATTTCTGATTTTTTTTATTTAATTTTTTGTATTTTTAGCATGGGACAGTGAAATGTCCTCCCTCTTGCTTCTTGTCCACCTCCTGCCACCATCACCTCAGGGACGCAACAAGAGACCGGGAAAGCTCTCAGCCAGAGAAGCCATTGACTCCCTTGTGAAGTTCATAAAGGTAAGGTTACAGTTGCCTATATTATCGGCCGATATTGGCATTCAAATGTGATATAGGAAAATATCGGTAAAAAAAAAATGAATTATTCTTTTTACATTTCTATAACCAACTTTTATTTACCCAGGCAAGTAAGAACAAATTCTGATTTTATTTATTGTCAAAAGTATGCATAATGTTATGTTAATTCCACAACAAGACATATGTAATGTTAATTACCTGAAATTATTCAGTTTTTTGGGGGGGAAACCCTGCATATATCGGTATTGGTTGATATTGGTATTGGAAATTAAGAGTTGGACAATATCGGTATATCGGTAAAAAAGCCAATATCGAGCATCCCTAGTTACAGTTGAATTAAAGTATAAGAAGGATCACTGTTCTGTCTAGGGGTGCACGATATTGATTTGTTGACACCGATATCGATACCAATAACTTTCTGCTCCTCAAGGTCGATACCGATAACCGATATATATATTTATTGTACTATAATTATACATTTTTTTATGTATATTCCTGTAGTTTTGACCTAACCAGATTTATCATGACATGAGCGTTACTATATGAACAAAACAAAGCCAAGAGAACAGTTTTGACTCTTCAAATAAAGTGACTATTTATTTTTCCAAATAAATATAATTTGAGTCGATCACAAAATTCACAATCCGTCAATGTCATTAACAATGTGTTTCCCTGAACAACTAAAAACCAACAGGTATTGTGCTTTGTCAGTAGGGATGCTGTTCACATTTGAACCGATACGGTACCGGTACCTGTGAATCGATACCGGTACCCAACGGTACCTTTTTCGGTACTTTAGTCTCTAAAAATGTAATCTACCTACCTCAGTTGTGAGAAGAAAAAAATCCAAACTTCAAATAACCACATTTTCGACCGTTTTTGGCTTGCCTTTGCCCCGACTGCTTTGTTGTTGAATCAAGTCAAATCCTAAATAAGCATATATAGTGCGTGTGAATGTTGACATGAAAAGAAAAAAGTAAAAAAAATATATATATTTTTTTTATTATCAGAGCTGTCAATACTTTTATCGGGATGACGTCATAATTGCTGATATCGGCCTGATAATTATCGTGCATCCCTGATATTGACCTGCATGATTGAAATCATGCAAAGACCACGGTTTGCAAACCGTGACTAATTTTAATAGCAAGACTAATGAAGTTCTCTTGTCACAGACTGGGACCAGTATCCAGGGGCATTTGGACAGCATCACGGAGAGCCTTCAACCCTATCTGCTTGCTGTGGGGACCCAGAGGAGTGTGATTCACAAGTACTTCATTGTGATTGACAAACATGCAATCCCTTGTAAGTCACCAGACTCTCTTGCCTCTTTTGATGAGCTTTTCAAAGCTCATTTTGTCTTTGGTACCTCATACAACCGGGATCTGGCCAATATGTACAACTTCTTGCAAACCGCCATTTACAAGATCGATGCTGCTACAACTAATGTCAACCCCAGGGTTAAAGAGATGAGGGCTCGGATGCTGCACTGATTTCTTTTTTATACTGAGAGGATATTTTATCTCGGGCCTCTGATGCTGCACAGACTTTTGATACTGAGAAGATATTTTATCTTGAGGCCTCTGATGCTGCACAGACTTTTGATACTGAGAAGATATTTTATCTTGAGGCCTCTGATGCTCCAGTGTTTTTTGATAAGATGTTGTGTTTCATTTGCAAAAACTCTCAGGCAAATGCCAATTCACTGATGAGGCACTTAAGGATGATCCACGGACTTTGTTCAGGAAGGACACTTCGTCTTAAATGTGGTCAGCCTGGTTGTTTACATGTCTTTTGCACTTTTTCTGGGTTTCGAAAGCATCTTAAAGCACGTCATCAACCATGTGATGATCCTGGTGAAGGCCGCTCTACAGCTGAACATTTAGCTGAAAGTTATGTTGATGACTTTCCATCAGGCAGTGCCCCTTCTGACCCAGTCCTTCCAGTCCTTCTTAATAATAGTCTTGTAGACAGCTGTGCTGCAACAGTAGCTGAACTTAAAGTGGCAGGTGTAGGTGAAACAATAATCAACTCTTTGGTAACTTCAATGGAAGTGATTGTTGATGATATCCATAATCAAGCAAAACAATATGTGAAGCAGTGTCTATCTTTACAGGAACCTATCAAAAGTGAGGTTGAGTGTAAAATTGATCAGTGTTATGAAGAAATTGAAAATCCCTTTTGTATCTTAAATTCTGAAACTAAGAGAAGGCAATATTTTACAGAGAAGTGGGGAAGGGTAGACCCAGTTGAATATGTCCTTGGTACAAGATTTGATACCCTGCGCAATCGGACTACTGGAACTTATGATCAGGCTGTTGTTACTGATAAATGTGTTTATATCCCAATTTTGAAAACATTAGACTTTATTTACAAACACCCTAATATAAAAGAGATGATGCAGAGTGATTCCAGTTTAAGAGAAGATCTTCTTAATGACTTGTGTGATGGAGAGTATTTCAAGAGTCATCCTCTATTTTCAAAACAGAAGCATGCAATTCAGGTGCAGCTTTTCTATGATGATTTTGAATGCGCGAATCCGTTGGGGAGTAAAAAGGGAATACATAAATTAGGAGCAATCTATTTCACCTTGCGTAATTTTTCTCCAAAGTACAACTCAATTCTGCTTAATATTCATTTGGTCGCTTTATTCCATGCCCAAGACATTAAAACACATGGCTTTTCTAAAATACTTGCTCCACTTGTGGAAGATATTAAAATACTGGAGAAGGATGGAATTAAGGTCCCATTGTATGATCAGCCAGTGTATGGAACTATTGTCCAAGTTACAGGTGACAACCTTGGTATTCACGGTTTGTTTGGTTTCGTAGAATCATTCAGTGCCAGATATTGTTGCCGCTTTTGTCTTGCTGAGAAAGAGGACTTTCAGACGGAATTCAAAGAAGATTCACCCAAGATAGTTATGCGAACTCGAGCACTTCATGCAGAACACTGCCACACAATGGAGACTACTATTGGTCCTCCCTATGTGATGGGAGTTAAACGTTCTTGCATTCTAAATTCCTTGCAGTACTTCAATACATGTGACAATTTCTCTGTCGATATTATGCATGATATCTTGGAGGGCGTGGCACAATATGAAATGAAACTGCTAATACTACACTTGATTAAAAACTACACAACATCAAAGGAAATAGACTTGAGAATTAAGAGCTTTAACTATGGTTACCTGGAACAAAACAACAAGCCACCTGCATTGAAGTTAGTAGAGACCTCAAATGACTTGGGGTTAAATGCAATCCAATCTTGGTGTTTACTTCGCAATCTACCACTTATCTTTGGAGACTTGGTTTGTCCAAATGATCAACACTGGTATTTGCTTCTGCTGTTGCTTCAAATAGCAGATATTGTATTTTCTCCCAGGTTATCAACTGGCATTACTATTTATTTAAAACACTTGATTGCAGAGCACCACGGGTTATTCAAGCATTTGTTTCCCAACAGGAGGCTACTACCAAAGCATCATTTTATGGTGCACTATCCTACATGTATTCGTAAAATTGGACCACTTTTGCATGTCTGGTGCATGCGCTATGAAGCGAAGCATAATTTCTTTAAAAAACAACTAAAAAGCTTCAAAAATATAACTAAAACGTTGGCAAAGAAACACCAAAGTCAAGTAGCATACAATTGGCAGACATTTGATCCCAACAGACTGGTGCTTGGTCCAAGTAAAATGGTAGCATTAAATGTGATGGACAGAGGCTGTGAGATAGCGGAGACTCTTCAGGTACCAAGTGACACCAAGGTGTTAAATGTTAGATGGGCCAAACACCATGGAAATATGTATCGTCCAGGTTTAGTTGTTTGCCTTAAAGTTCTTAGTGAGGTTCCAGTTTTTCACAAAATCCACCGTGTTGTTCTTAAAGATGAGAGGTTACTGTTGTTTACATTTGCACTACAAACCGTGTCTCTGGATGACCATTTTTATGCATTTAAAGTTGTGTGTACTACAGATGGACCTCATGTAGTTGATGTCAAAGAGCTTTTGTTTTACAAAGCATTCGATATACAGATGTCATACAGTGATGACGATTCAAGCTCATTTATTGTTCCATACTGTTTCCTGTGATTTAAAAAAGGAAAAGAGAAAATCACTAAGCTCTTGAACTATTGCACTGGGGATGAACACTATTAGTTTTCTTTTATTTCTTTGGGGTGAACAGATGCTGCTGTCACTTTATATAGAGGCCAAAATGTAATTGATCGATTACTCTCCCCATGAAGCCTTAATTGAAGTCATGGTGATTTCTTTTTGTTGCATTCCTGAGCCAATAATTTGATGACTGGCTTGAATTATTGGCTCAGGAATGCGACAAACAAACAAATCTCCATGAATTCAAGGATTCATGGGGTGTGTAATTGGTAGATTTCTTTTTTTGGGTGAGCTATCCCTTTTTAAAAGGGTGTACAGATGCTGCTGTCACTTTACAGAGGCCAAAATGTAATTGATCGATTACTCTCCCCATGAAGCCTTAATTGAAGTCATGGTGATTTCTTTTTGTTGCATTCCTGAGCCAATAATTTGATGACTGGCTTGAATTATTGGCTCAGGAATGCGACAAACAAACAAATCTCCATGAATTCAAGGATTCATGGGGTGTGTAATTGGTAGATTTCTTTTTTTGGGTGAGCTATCCCTTTTTAAAAGGGTGTACAGATGCTGCTGTCGCTTTACAGAGGCCAAAATGTAATTGATCGATTACTCTCCCCATGAAGCCTTAATTGAAGTCATGGTGATTTCTTTTTGTTGCATTCCTGAGCCAATAATTTGATGACTGGCTTGAATTATTGGCTCAGGAATGCGACAAACAAACAAATCTCCATGAATTCAAGGATTCATGGGGTGTGTAATTGGTAGATTTCTTTTTTTGGGTGAGCTATCCCTT
>NC_140177.1:91970116-92130116 GCF_963971535.1 Notolepis coatsorum
CCGTTTGTAAATCCGTCAATATTTCAGCGAGTTATGAGTATTTTTGTCTGTGCAGCTCACTCACTCTCACTCAAGGCTAACTGGAGCAAGATGGCGGCGGTTCAGTGATGCTGGTGACTCCGCCTTAAGCTATCTAGTGTTCTATAGCCCAGGTGAGCTCTAGTGTCCACTCAGGCGTGGCTCTTTATAGGTGAGAGAGGGGGATTCTGGGTAAGCTGGCTAGGTTCAGGATTGGAGGGGGATCAAGGAGGAGGAGGGTTCTAGTTAGGAGAAGGAGAGGGGGGGTGGTATCGGGTGGAGGGGATGAGGAGAGGAAGCAGTGGCGAATATTCATGGAGGCCAAGGGAAGCCAAGCTTCCCCAAAAATATAAACAGTAAAACAAAATAAAATAAAATAAATAAAATAAAAAAATATATATATTTTTGTTTTTGTCTACAATAATAAAAAAAATCATTATTTTTCATCTCTGTGTTATAATAATTTTCTCCCTCCTGGAGAAATTAACCGAACGAGCGAAACTGCGCCCACTCTCTCTAACACTGTCACTGACTGAGGCAGCCCATACTCACTGACTCACAGTCTGCCAGCCTGGTACCATTATTTTGATTGACATTTGGAGGCTTTTTGGACGCTAGGGCGTTTTTTGTTTGTTTATTCGTCCTATTGCTTAATTATTAGGGGGAATATATTCAAATTTTGCTTCATCCCCCCCCGGCCAATCAAATCACATTAAAAGCTAAACGTGACAAAACGTCATCAAGGAAGGAGAAGGAAGGAGTCTAAACAAACGGCATTGTTTGATTGATTGATTGAAAACTTTATTAACGACGCAATGAAGCATACAACAAGCACTATACCAGGTAAGCTAACGTTGTCAGAGTGTAATACTGTGTTATTATTTGAAGGGCCGCCGAGCCATACTGTACATGGTGACTGCCTAGGCTTAGCTAATGGCTAACGTTAGCTCCCTCCTCCATGTAACCCGGTGGGTTAGCCTAGGCTAGCTAACGGCTAATATTAGCTCCCTCCTCCATGTAACCCGGTGGGTTAGCCTAGGCTAGTTAACGGCTAACATTAGCTCCCTCCTCCATGTAACCCGGTGGGTTAGCCTAGGCTAGCTAACAGCTAACATTAGCTCCCTCCTCCATGTAACCCGGTGGGTTAGCCTAGGCTAGCTAATGGCTAACATTAGCTCCCTCCTCCATGTAACCTGGGGGGTTAGCCTAGGCTGGGTAACGGTAGCTCCCTCCTCCATGTAACCCGGTGGGTTAGCCTAGGCTAGCTAACAGCTAATGTTAGCTCGAATGACGGGGATTCGGGGGGAAGCCATATTGCACTGCGGAGACACGTTGTCAGCATGTTTGTTTACAGTCTCTGAATTACAATTTTTCAGTAACTAGCACAACACTGCCGATATCTGGTCTGGCCCATGGACCATAGTAGCTATAGCTGTATCTATTGTTTACACTTGAAATGTGTATTTTTATTTAGTGTGCATTTTTATTTAGTCACAATATTATTTGGCCCCTTGTGGCTTCCTAAGGATTGTGACACTCACTGGGCTTAAGAGATGAAATGATACATCATGTTTAAAGCCATATAATTTTAACTGTTTACTATTTAAAAAAAAATTATTTCCCCATGATTAACATTAATAGCCCAATCTCAAGATATCTGTAACAAATTACAAATATTTCCGAATTTTAACCACTTATATTTGTGTTCGTTTGATACCATGTCTGTTTTTATTGAAAAAATGCATATTCATATCCATATTCATCATATTTCTATAAATTTTAGACCATATTACAGCGTGTGAAAAATGGACAAAATTCCTGTGAATAAGAATCTGCCATTATAAAAAAGAAAGGTTGACTATTTCGGTCAGAAATAGCGGTCAGAAATAGCCGTTAGTAAGCGTTAGTGTTACGAAGGATCAGATTAAACCGAATATATATATTTATTGATTGATATATATTGCATAATATTTGTATATCGTTTGATATCCCTTGTATATTCCTTGTACATATACACGGAATATCCCTTTAGCCTAGTACAGACCATAATATTTCATTCTCCTATTGGACAGCGGTCCACCAGGCGCCATGGCCATACCTCCAAGGTCTGGTTCAAAGTCACCGCCGGGGACTTGCCTGGACATGAACGGTTCTGCGCAAGGATATGAGACAGGAATAAAGCTGGTACTAGTTTGTTCACCTAACGTATAAATACGGCGCAGGTGAATACAGAAGTAGAGTTACCCAATAAGTTGAAGCCTCACCCACGATACAACGTGCGGTGAAGTATGGCCTGTTTGGCCCCAAATAGAGCATTGAGACCGCGTGCGAATTAATAACTGAAGTGTCAGAGTTTAACGCTGTACCGTCGAGTTCGACCGATTCTATTAAGTCAGTAATAGTCTATTTGTGTATAGTGTATCGTGCGGCTACCGTTCTACAGTGACCAGCATCACCAACGTTTCCTCGTACCAGCTAGAGTGCTTATCCAGGCTGGGCTGCTTACTATGGCGCTTTCACCCGAGGGGCCCTAGACGAGGACCGTGTGGATTATGTACACTGGATAACCTACCGACGACTGCATAGCCCTTTTCGGCTGGATTATATTTGCTTTTGGTCCTGTAATTAATGGAGCGGAGAATCGCAGACACCCACAATTGTGTGGGATTTACCCTGTGAGGAGCCACGTCGAGTCCGCCTCTCAGAAGCCTGAGGCCGGCTAGCTTTCTTCCATGTGGAGCTGCATGCTACGGAGAACAGCTGTATTCGTCTGCGGATCAAGATCTTATTGCACCGTCTCCTGTACTTGGAGTCTCCTTATCATCGTTGACCCAGACTCTACTACCGACAAATCCTCTCCCCTTGCTGGCTTACGACCGGAGGGACCCTACCAGTATCTCCCGCTATATTACCAGAGTACCATAGATATAATTCCTAAGATTCAGGTTGTATTATTATCTCCTGCGTAATATGAGAATGGACATACGTTATTGATTTGCCTACGCACATTCCTTTGCCTTATAAGCGCATCCAAAGAAAAGTTAAGTATATTATGTACTATCATTACTGCTAATAAATACTTAAATCCAGTTTTGTGTGGAACCGAGTCATTGTGGGAAGTGTTCATCATTAGATACCTGTGTACTGTATGGCCAGTAGGAATGTACATAAGACGGTAGTGGTTTAATGATACCATACTTATCAATACAGTCAGGGAATTGTACCCCTCAGTTACAGTTAGTAAGCACCGGTTAGTACTAATCTATTACTAAAAGGTATGTATTGTATGTATTTTGAATGCCTGGTGTAATTATTCTGTTTATTTATCGATATATGATGTGAAAATTAGAGATTAGAGATAAAAAAAAAAAAATGTTAGACTTGCGGTTTTATGGCGGTTTTATAGCGGTTTTATTAACATGGAAGTGGATGGAGTAGAAAACATGACCAGGTCCCCCGTAGGTACTAAAAACTATAACTATTTTTTTAGTGTTTCAAATTATAAGCTTTTGAAGATATTTTCCCAATTTCATGAAATAATAATAAACACAGACACCGCTGTGCTCACACACACACACACACACAAAATATTTCAAAAAAGTAGTTTTCATGACCAGGGAGCCACAAGGGTTAAATATATATTTAAAAATAAATTATAAACTTTTTAAAGATTTTTTTTTTCATAACTTTTTTTTGGCATCCTCTGTTATTTTACCCACATGGCGCCACTGAGAGGAAGGGGGAAGGGGAGTTATTAGGTGGGGAGGGGAGGGCGTGGTTTGGGGGGGGGTTGGACGTGAGAGACAAAAGGTGTGTGAATGGGGGGGGGGGGGGGGGGCGGTAGACAGTCATAAACTGTCATCGATACCAAAAATTTTTTGAACGTGTCTGAGGAACCCATAGAACAGGTAAATAAAGTAAAATTACTGGGCATAATAATTGATAGCCAGCTGTCATGGGCAGAACACATTGATACCATAGTGAAGAAGATGGGGAGTGGTATCTCCATGGTGAGGAAATGTCTTTCTTATGTCCCTACATACATTGTGGGACAGGTGGCGAAATCTTTAATTTTATTGTCACCTGGATTATTGTGCACCAGTATGGTCCTCTGCATCCAAAGGTCAACTAAAGAAATTGCAAACTGCCCAGAACAGAGCTGCAAGGTTAGTCTTACATTGTTCCATGAGAACAAACACTATCACTATGCACCGGCAACTCTCATGGTTAACGGTAGAGAATAGGCTGGTTTTCAACACAGTTACATTTTTCAGGAACACTGTCTTTTCGTCTCAACCTGTTTTCTTATACAAACAAATTGTTAGATGCAGTCAGGTTCATTCTTATTTTACTAGGTCAGCCGATGATGGACAGATTATGTTACCACGTCCAAAATCAAATGCTTTAACACTTTGAATGCCATCCACGAGTTTTCTCGTGTTTACCCCCTGCGGGTTGAATGCCCACTCACGAGAATATTCGTTTTATTCGTTTTGTTTTATTAGCGATCTGAAATCATATTGCATCAAGCGTCCCTACCGTTGGAGATCCAGTCACCCCAGGCGCTCAGATGTGAAAAAAGCGCCCCCTATCGTCTCCCAGATGGTAAATCACCCTTTTGGATTGGACTCAATGAAAATGAATGAAAAAAGAAAAAAAACCCGCCCTCCACATTTTACTTCTCTCTCATGTAACCGGGGTATACCAGAGTTCACTCTGGAGCCTCGGAGCCGCGGCGAATATGTGTTTTACTGTATACACGATGGATCAATCAAATGAGCGATTTTTTCGAATGGCGATTGGGAATTGGAATAAACCATTTGGATACCATCTGATCTCAGGTAAGGAATCTATGTTATCAGTATTAGGATAATCAGACTCGTTTTCACAGAGATATAAGCTTTTATGTGATTATGGTGATAGGCTGTTTGACTCTGCTCGCGGTCAGGAAATAGGAGAATTGATTTTCAACTGGCGGCACGAGCGTGCATGCGTACACATATACTATCGATCATCTAGCGTTTATTTGAAAACGATTCATAAATAGGCCGAAAAATGACAATGTTCTAGAATATTCCAGTAAAAGGCAATTATCATAGAATGTGTTGTTTTTTCCGTGAAAACAAGTGATTTTCAAAATGCTAGAAAACGGAAATGAAGCGATAAAAAAACAATCTGTCATGACAATGTTGACTGGAAAATGAGTCTTTGATAAGCGACGGGCAGATTAGACACATAGCCATAATTTAAAACATAGATTAGGCGATATTAACGTTAACATTGGAGTGGATGTGGGCATTCAAGGGGGTAAAAAGGAAAACACGGCTGGCTCCCAAAGTTAAAGAGGACTGTTGTTTATCGTGCCATCAATCATTGGAATAACTGCCCACTGAACATAAGTAAATTGAATAGCAAAGTGTCTTTCAAATACCACCTGAGAATGCACTACTTAAATATGTGAGCAAAATATGTTGATAATGATGTCTACAATGTTTAACTGTTTTTAGATGAAGGATAAGGATATCTTTTATTAATCCCTCACGGGGAAATTCCAGTGACACACACACAGCTCATTGTTAATTGTGATTGTCATATGTATCTCATGTTGTTATGTTTTGTGTTTTCTGTTTTTCTTTCTGTGTGGACCCCAGGAAGACTAGCTCGCCACTTAGGTGGCAGTTCTGTATCGTTAAGGGGCTCAGCTTGGCATCACCTTCTGCACTATCTCGCGTACGTGCACGCGTACTGAATAAATTCCACAAATGTACCTCTAATACCAGTATTAGTCTGACCACACCCCTCATCAGCTTACCTTTATAAGCAGGTGTGTGGTCACCTGCTCTCCTCCTTCTCGCTTTCACCACAAGGAAAGTGCCTCGGTAGTACCCCACTTGACGTGTTGTTAGTTGAAAAGAGTTGTGACTGGTTTACATTGTGCTTAACCTTTTCTTCTCTCACTTGTTGTATAAGAAAAGGTTTGGGTCATAATGTATTCCGCAGAGAGTAGACCCGCTAGACCTACTCTTCACCACCGGTTCTCCATTCCCGCCTCCGTCGTGCGCCTCGGTGCTGGGCTGTTGCCACTCTCGTGGTTGCCGACCCAGCCCGGGAGACTGCCGGTGGATAGTTTTCCTCACCGACGAGCCGAGGGTTCGGTGCCGTCGCTCCGGCGATGGCCTGATCTCGACTCTGGTTCCTCTGGTTCTGGGGAATCGCCCGTTGATGGAGGATTTGCGACGAAAACTTTTTGCGTCTGCTCGCTCGCGTCGCAAGATGGTGGCGTGCAGACGCGAACGGCCTGGGTTTGGGGAATTGCTGGAGACCAGCGAGGACGCGTCCGACTCTGGATTTCTGATGGAAACTGAAGACTTCATGGAGGAGGCGGACGGGTTCTTGTATGATGGTCCCGTGGAGGAGAGTATCCCTCCTCCGGAGACCCCGGAGGGGGGAGAAATGGCTCCATGGGGCGCCTTGTTCGAGGATGTCGAGGAACCACCTTGGCCTCATCAGCAGGATGCCCTACTGTCAGCCGCATCGGATTGTGGCTCCTTGACCAGTCGCAGCCTGCTGTATGCGAGGGATGCGGGGTCGGTGGAGGAGGGTTCGCAGGGGGAACTGCGGGCCTTGTTTCCCGAGCTCATGGCGGTAGCCGCCACCGCAAACGGTGTGCCGCTGCCGCTACCATTGCCTGCACCTGTCCCTGATGACCTCATAGGCCATCCCTGGCAGCGTCCCCCAGTGAGAGGGGTGGACGTTGTCTACCCATTTTTCCCATCGATGGGGGCCTATGTTCGTCGGGGTCAGGCGGTGTCCAACATCATGGGACTAACTCCCGCCTACGTACCAGTTACGCGGGTGTCGGGGTTAGTCAAAGGTATGGGGGAGGGCGTACCTCGGCTTGACAATCCGATGGCCGCGCTCCTCTGTCCGGATATGGTGTGGGAACCCCTATGCAAGCCGGTCCTCCAGGGGAAGTCGGCTAGGCGATTGGCTTATTGGGGTGACCAGTCATTCATCGCTGGTACACAGTCGCTGGCTGCGGCGTCTAACATCGCCCACCTGGCTAGATTTGTATCGGGGATAATGACGGGCGGCACGGATCTGAACGAGGTAAAATGCGATCAGATCACCCAGGCTGCGGGAGCTGTTCTGCACCTTTCCCAGGTGCTGGCCATAGCCATGGGGAAAGTGCGCGCCCTGGCCACCCTGGGCCAGCGTCACCTTTGGCTGGAGCAGGCCCGTGTGCCAGAGAAGAAGAGAGCCCCTCTTCTGACGGCCGCCCTCTCCGACGCTGGCCTGTTCGGGAAGGCCCTGCAATTGATGACCTCAACATGCAGAGAAATGGCAGAGGAAAGATCCGTCCTTCAACCCCATTTTCCGCCTCCCGTCCTTGCCGGTGGGGGCAGAAGGCTTCCGCGACGTCGAGCTGTCTCCGTCGCCGCTACCACTACCTCCACCGCCGCTGCTGGCCCTGCCAAGAGGGCCAGGGGACGAAACGGCGCTTCGGCCACCGCCGGCCCATCCCAGACCGGAGGAGACGGTAGGGAATGTCGTGTCCAGCAGACTGTAACCTATCGTCCCTCCGGGGCTCCCCGGGGTGGCAAGACTCGAGCGGCGCGAGGTGGCAGACGCCGTTAGGAGTGACTTTTTCCCCTTTGTGTCCCCTCCTCTACACCCTTCCCGGCCCCTCTGTGATTTTGTGCCTTACACTTTTTTGATTAATAAAAAAAAGTTCCCCGATATAAGGGGGACTGTGTTTGGCCGAACAAACTGTGTGTTTCTTCATACAAATCATATGGTGGGGTTGTGTATATATGAATCTACCCTGTTACGTTGGGGGGTGAGTTGTGTTGTGTTACGGGTTTTAAGCAAGGTCTGCAACTTACACTCGGTAATAGGTTCTATTAGCTTGATGCTCCACATGCAATTAGAACTGGTGTTATTCCATTGCTTTAACTAAGTATATGTGTTTCACAACGCTGTGTTGTTAGTTGCAGTAATGCTCGTACGCACATTTTTCATGGCCTAGCCATTACTCTCGTTCAGCGTTCTTCCTATGTATGACATAGGCAACGGGTATGGGATTCACGCACAGGCGATTTGTGTTTTGTTGTAAACCCTTTTTTACACTTTGTGGGTAGCAGGCATTGTATTAGCTTATGCTATGCTTTGTTCTACCGGAGGTTTTCAAGATGGCTACGGTTGTTTTCTGTGTGTAGGGATAAAAGGTGTGTTTTCGGGAGGGGGTGTCGAATAAACCCCTCCTTTTTCCCACTTGATTGGTTTAGAGGATTTGTTGATCTTTTCTGCTGAGCCAGTCAGGGCCAAGCCAGTGCTTGACAGGGGGGGGGGGGGGGGGGAAGGGGTATTCTACCGACTCCTGTTATGACAGGATCCGGTGGGTTTCCCCGCCCGTTGTAGCGTTGTTGCTATGGCGACGCCTTCCATGAGCTGGTGTCTTAAAGATGTCGAGGTTGGGCGCAGGACTTACAGCCTGCTGCGCCCGTTTATGTGTCAAACTTGAGTCTGTTGGTCACGTGTCTCACAGTTTACATATCTTTTTCTTGACCGTGGTCTCATGTGGGAAGGTGTTTTCTGGGGGAGTCTGGTCTTACACTCTGATTAAAAGGAGTGACTGGATTAAAATCATGTGAAAAACAGTGTTTTTACTCCCAGCTGTGCAGTTGGGTCATACGGGTGATGCCTTTTCTTTATTTTATAAAGAGTTGAATGTGTCTTGATGGATATGAAATGAGGGTCCCTGATGGAAACAAGACTAACGTCTTTCTCAGGTCTGCCTCCCCTTATCTTTTTGTATGTATTCCTGTACTGCAGTCTGTTGGGTAAATATTTTCATTCATTCATTCATGGAGTTGATTGCATCTCGCCCCTCTTGTCGTTCCCTGGGCGTCTTGGGGATTCAATATGGTGGTCTAAACGGCCTATTGTTGATGTGGGTATGTCAGAACGCACACATAGTGCTGGCTCAGGATGTGCTTTGGGCCGTTGCTGACTGGCGCGCCTCGTTTGCTTTGGTAAAACAGCGTTTTTATGGAGCAATTGGGATGGGGTTTTTTTCCTCTTCCGACATCCTGTGTGTTGTGGATGGGTTCCCGTTCATGTCAGGGGATGATGACGGAATGGGTCTGGACATATGGGGAAGGGTCTCACGCCCTAGGGGTGGGCCGCCGGACGCGGTTCATACCGACACGTCTGGGTGGCGCCTTCTTTTTTATGTTGGGATCAAACGCGCATATCTGCCCCTTCTCCTGGGGTTGGCAGGTCGGCGTGATTAGGGCACGGGACTGGTTCTGGTCGCGCTGGTCCAGATCAGTGCACCCGTTGTCCGCTGGGGATGCAGATTTGCTGTTCTGGTACCCTGAGGGACTTGGGGTTTTTTCAGGGGGAAAAATGCTAGGTCGATCCGGGTGTCACAGGGTTGAGCGTTATGGGACCCTTGTTGGGTGCGTTGTATTCTGCACTGTCGTAATGGCTTACGGCCGTGCCGACCTGTACGCGTCCGATCTCGTCGGATCTCGGCCGCTGTACGGGTTGGTCTTGGTTGGTACTTGGTTGGGTGACCTCCTGGGAATACCGAGTGCGGGGTGCTGGGGCTGGTCTTCCATATTACGCTCTTCTCTTGCGTTTTGGCGCTGAGGAGCCTGTTGGGTGGGGTTAACCTCCTTTGGGATCCTGTGCTCCCCGTATCACCGGGCCCGGTCCGGGGTGATGCTCGTTGACCCGTAGGCCCGGGATAGCCCTGTTGGGAACCGGAACGCGGGCTGCGGCGGTGCCGCAGGTGTGTTTCGGGGTTCTTTCCTGAGGGGTTATGGGACCAACCATTGCATGGGGTGATGCCTGGGTGGTTGGTTCTCTGGTGTGTTGCTGCAGTGTCAACTCCCGGTTCTCCGGTTGAGGGTGCCCCTGCACGTTCATGACGTCTGCCGATCGTATGGGCTTTTCTGTGGGCAGCTGTCAGGGGTCGAGTGGTCTACGGATCCCACTTCTGACGTGCTGTTTGAAAGCTTGGTTATGCGACAACGCCAGCATACGGCCCTTCCGCCGGGACGGCTGTTCAGCTGTCCTTTCTGGCGCCTGCCTCGTCCGCAGTTTTTCCAGGCTTGGGTTGACAGCCTGTTGCCTGGTCTTTCCCCGGTGCGCTGCCTGCTTCCGTTGGTTACCTCTTGTGTGTTTAACCGTGCTGTCTGCCTGTTGCAGGGCTTGTGTTCCAGGCGGTGTGCTGTTGGGGAGGACAGGGCCCGCTCGGCTGAGGGGCCCCTTGTCCGGATACGCTGGCGATGTGGGGGGCGGGGTCACTAGGTGCCCCCCTGGTGGGGTCTTGATGCTGGCATCATGGACTTCTCCGGGCCCCCATTCCAGGGAGCCCGGTCCTTTGGTGGATCTGGGTCTTCCTTCGCGCTCCGCTGCTATGGCCTTGCCACGGGGTTGGGTTTGCTCTTGACCCCGTGATTCTGGGGGCAGTAACGAGGTTGTTCCTCCGTTCGTTCCCGGGTGGCATGCGGGTTGTGCGTGTGTGTAGTCGTGGGGTCAAGCCACGGTCTGCTCACCCTGTGCGTTGAGTTGCTTGAGTGCCTCTTCGCACGGTCGGGTCCGTCGCCTTCCCGTGAAGCCCCTAATAGGGGGGCTACCCGCCATTAGGGGGGTCGGGGGGGCTCGGCCCTCCCTGTTCTGATGGTTGTGGGGGGCTGTCAGCGGGGTGTATTTGTCAGCCAGCGGCTCCGCTTGGCCTCCCTTGTGCAGAAGGTGATGCCAAGCTGAGCCCCTTAACGATACAGAACGTTAGGTTATGACTATAACCAAGTTCTGTTAGTTAGGGGCGACGCTTGGCATCAGACGGCCGCTGCAGCCCTTGACCTCACCTTGTGGTGAAAGCTTGGGAAGGAGGAGAGCAGGTGACCACACACCTGCTTATGAAGGTAAGCTGATGAGGGGTGTGGTCAGACTAATACTGGTATTAGAGGTACATTTGTGGAATTTATTCAGTACGCGTGCACGTACGCGAGATAGTGCAGAAGGTGATGCCAAGCGTCGCCCCTAACTAACAGAACTTGGTTATAGTCATAACCTAACGCTAATGGAGATCCTTTTAACACTTTGAGCGCCACGCCGGGTTTTCCTTTTTACCCGCTGAATGCCACCATCGGCGCCAATGTTAACGTTAATATCGCCTAATCTATGTTTTAAATTATGGCTATGTGTCTAATCTGCCCATCGCATTATCAAAGACTATTTTCCAGTCAGTGCTGTCAAGGCAGATTGTTTTTTTATCGCGTCATTTCCGTTTCAGAGCATTTAGAAAAGCACCCGTTTTCAGATAAATAACAGCCCATTCTGGACCATTCTATGAAAATCGTCCTTTACTGGAATATTCCACAACGTTGATATTCGTCTGCCTTTTTACGAATCGTTTTCAAATAAACGCTAGATGATCAATATTATACGTTCACGCAAGCACATTCGGGCCGCGCACGGATAATCGCCGCGTTGATTTCCTCTCGGACTTTTACAGTGAAACCGAAAGAGTCCATTTCACAAAACAGCCTATAACTTCATCAAAATTAGTCTGATTATCCTAACACTGATAACATAGAGTCCTTACCTGACATCAGATGGTATCCAACTGGTATATTCCAATTCCTGATCACCATTCGAAAAAATCGATAAGTGTATGGATCCAACGCGATACAGTAGAACTCCATGATCAGCGGGGCTCAGACGCTCCAGAATGAACTGTGGTAACCCCGGCTGGATCAGTGGACTGGAAAATGTGGAGTACCGGATTTTTTCCCCCATCCATTTTCATTGAGTCCATTCCAAAATCCCTTATGTCATCTGAAAGACGATAGGGGGCGCTTTTTTCCACATAGAATCTCCGGCGGAGCTTGTGTATACTCGGGTAGGCTCGCGTGATGCAATATGATTTCAGATCGCTAAAAAATAAATAAAAATCCGAGAAATCTCGTGAGTGGCTTTCAACCACATAAAAATAAACCCCAGATATCTCGTGTGTGGCAGTTAAAGTGTTAAACAATAAACAATAAACAGGACTTGGGTATTTGGGAGGACAATAGTCTGTCTGTGGTGGAGCGGGGAATTGCAATTGGGATGGCGGGAGAGATATAGTTATTCCACAGTGCCAACATCTTCGCTGAAATAGAATCCAAGGCCACTTTCAAGAGGAAGTTAAAGTGCCATCTACTAACGAGCATGCACTGAGCCCTTATGGCATAGCGGTGAAAACCAATTGACTGTTAGTTGTATTTATGTTGATGGCAGTGAGTGCTGCTCAGGAAGCACTATTTATTTGATTTTAATTATTTGATTTTAATACTTTTTACTAATAAATATCTTGTACAATATCATCCTAACTGATATTGATAATGATGTAATTGATGATGTAATTGATGTTGATGTTGATAATGATGTAATGTATTGAATATTGTTGTATCGTTGTGTGTGCCGGACCCCAGGAAGAATAGCTTTTGTCAAGTGCAAAAGCTAATGGGGATCCTAAATAAACATAAACATAAACATAAACATGTGGTTTAAACAAAGGTCAGGGCTGAACTTAAGAATGGCAACTCTTGCTCTTCCTGGAGGGGAATCAAATCTATAGTGAGAATTTAGGACAAAAAAAGCTGTGTTTAAAAAGGGTTAGATGAGTCTGACTCTTTCCCGGCAAAGGAGTTAAACCAGTTTTACTTGATTTTACAATGATTTTAGTGATGAACTGGTTGAATTTAGAATTGCCTCAGAGGGCAGTCAGATTCAGATTAATGAAATCAACATTAGGAGAACTCTCAAACAGACAAACGTGAGGAGAAGTCATTGGCGGCCGACTGCTTAAAAACTGCTTTTGTGTGACATTTTCACATTTATCTTCCAGCTCTCTTTATCACAGAAAGAATCCTTTGCTGTTCCAGTGGCCAAGGTTCCATCACAGGTGTTGAATGATTATCATCATCCTGCGCGGTGTTTACCTCATTAGTCGTGAAGGGTTTTGACTTGAATCGTGAAGAGAAGCTTACTGGCCATGACACAGAGCGTAATTGACCCGCTTCAATGGAAGGCGGTGGAGTATGCCACAGCGACATTGATGGATTTTGTTGCCGGGCACCTGGAGGGCAAGAAGACGCTTATGCTTTGTTGATTTCTCATCAGCTTTCAACTGCATGCAGCGCCATTGTCTAGCTTGCAGGTTTTCCTAGATATCTGGCATTGACTTTGGCACTACTGTTTAATCTAATCTAATATTATGTTGGCTAGTCGACTTCCTGACAATGAGGTCACAGAGAAGCCGTGTTAATGACTCTTTGTCTGAGGCCCTGAGGAGTTCTACTTGCAACTCAATGGTCCTCATTCTCGAACGGACATACGTAAAACTTACCAAAGATTCCCTTCGTAACTCGATTTACGTAACTATTCTGCATTCTCGAACGACTTGGTATTGTAAATTCTTTGTAGGATTTACGTACTCGAAAAGGCAGTTGTAAATCGGACAGACTGGTGTGCACCTGTTACGATTCAAGGTAGGAGTTGAGTCCAATAGTAGAAGGTAATAAGGAGACAGAGATGTGGTTGCTCTTCTCAAAAATATGTGTTATTTTATTATCAGAATCACTAGAGCAAGATACTGTAACGATAACAACTAAGTAGCCAGGCTACAACTGAGGGAAAGAGAAACTAAATAATAACAGCAAAGACAAGAGGTCCCACTTCTTGTCCGTGGCCGACTGCTCGCAGTAGTTCTGTTGAAGATCCGACAACAGACAGAGAAACAAGGGATTACTATAAAGGCAAACTCCCAGCAAACCACACGCAGTAATTAGTGACAACAAACCACAGGTGACAGTCAATCAGCGCTAATTACAGAGAACAGGGTGAAGTACTCCAGAATGGCAGTAGGGTTTCCACTCCTGGGAGAGGACAGAAACCCAGAATGTTACATGCACCCATGGTTTCAATAATTAAATAATTAGAATGATAATTAATATGACAATATTTGTATAGTTAATAATTACGTTTTGCATTTATAGTCCTGACTCAATGAGGCATTGTGAGCATTACACACACACTGCAAACTAAATGAATAAGAACTAAACCGATCAACAACTCAAACAACATCACTAGACAGGCCTTGGACTACAACTTGCAGGGAAAGAGGAAAGCCGGTAAGCCGAGAAACACCTGGAGACGTTCCACACTCCAAGACCTAAACAACACCGGAGTGAGCTGGCAAGAAGCAAAGGCCCTTGCCCAGAAGAGAGTGAGATGGAGAGCTCTGGTGGACGCCCTATGCCCCCCAATGGGGTAAAGAGGATTAAGTCAAGTAAGTCAAACCGATCGGCGTGGATATAGCTACTACTGTATAGTGGAATATACTGTATTAATATGCCATATACTGTCTAATTCTCTATGATATTATTTATTGTTGGTTTGATGTATTCCTTCCATTGCTAAATGAAATAAATGTGTTAGTGAGTGAGGCAGCCTCAGTTCACGAGCACACACACACGTATTGTATATATACGTGCGAAATGAATCGTTCCAGCAGTAGGCTTCTATTATTCTAATGACTTGATTTATTAGGTATTATAGTAAGTCCTATAGTATAGAAGTCAATACTAAACAACGTGATTGGCTCTTGACATGGCTCTACAGACATCCGTGGAATTAAATAATTATAATGATAATAAATACGACTGTCTCAATCTATGGCGTGCACCCGAGTTTGGAAGAGCCTTCTTTGGGACAAGTCCTTGGGGATTGCCATCACTTCAATATGACAGATATCCGTGGAATTAAATAATTATAATGATAATAAATACGACACTATTCGTATCATTAACAATCACGTTTTACATATTATAGTCATGACCAGTGATGCCAGTAACGCGTTACTAAGTAACTATCTCATCATAAATTCATAATGCAGGCAGAATGCAGTATTTTATTTCGTTTTCGACAGTCAAAAATACATTTTGAGCTGTTTTTCTTATTTGGGAGTGACGTGGTGTGGCAGTGAAAGGGTTAAATACAAGAATGTGTCCCGCGGCGTGACTGGACCCTCTGTCTGTGAGTGACTCTGCTTTGGTCCAATCACGTTCCCCATCCACAGTCTGCGAATCAGAGGCAGAGTAGGGCGGGTCTTCACAGCACGTCATGTGACATATGCGCCAATCATGTGACAGCAGGGCTCCGTCGTCGGAGAATTCCACCCCAAAACGCTTGGCAAAATTAAAAGTGAAACCGCAAGATGACTTTTGCGGTTTCTGTTCAGACTTCCATCCCAAAACGCTCGTCTAAACGTAGCCTCAGTCACTACTTCACGTTTGTGTCAGCTAAGCCGGGTGAAAAAAACATTCATATGCGGAGGAAACAAAATACTGTCTACCGCTAAAAACAGCACATCCAATTACATTGAAAGCATCTGGAATCACAACACTAGCCGACGCTTCGACTAGGTACAGGAGGGTTGATGGTGGCAGAGCAAAAGCACTTATTTGCCAGATTTACAGTTAATTTACATGTTAAAGAGAGACTGATTGTATGTTTATAGAGATACATTTATAAAAACAATGTAATAGTTACAGTTGATATAATTGAATAGTTCAGCCTGCATTTGTTAGATGTGATACACTGGTTTTGTAAAACCACTGGCTGGCTGCTCTAATGCTGTGCGCATCATAGACTGTTGCTTTACCATACTTGATGGTACAGAAGCTGAAGCACTAGTTTAACAATTTACGTTATGTGCAGAGAAACAAGTTAAAAACAATTTATGCACTTTCAATAAAGCGTTTAAAAAAAACTGTTGGGGGGAATGACGACGACTTCGTAACCTAGTTACTTTCAAAGTAACTAAGTTACTCTGATAATCAAGTAATCAGTAAAGTAACTTAGATTACTTTTTAAAGGAGTAATCAGTAATCAGTAATCAGATTACTTTTACAAGTAATCTGTGACATCACTGGTCATGACTCAACGAACCATGTCCGAAAATAAATAAATAAATAAATAAGAACTAACCCCCGATCGCTATAGTGTAATAGACTATTAATATTCCATATACTGTCTTGTTATTCTTATATTATTTATTGTTGGTTTTATTTATTTATGGCATTGATTGCGCACATCTAAGAGCCAGTGTAGAAACGGCTTGATTGTACTTACATTTGCACTCTGGTTGGATGCCAAACATATTTCCGTTGTATTGTACTTGTACTTGTGCTGTTATGATCACAAAACTCCTGAACACTCGCTCTCTCTCAAATAAATCACCCCTGATCTCCGATCTACTACTGGACAACAACCTTGACCTACTCCTCCTCACTGAAACCTGGCAACAGCCCTTGGACTTCTACTCCCTCAACCAAGCTACCCCCTCAAACTACAGTTACATCGCCAAGCCCCGCCTCTCTGGCCGAGGGGCGGGGTCTTGCCATTTTTCCACAAACACTCCCTATCCATTACTGAACTGCACCTAAACCTCCCTCCCATGTTATCCTTTGAATACCTTGCCTTCTCCCTCCCCAACTCTATCACTGCACTACTTCTTTACCGCCCTCCAAAGCCTCACCCCTCTTTCCTACCTGAACTTTCCGATCTCCTGACTATAGCCTCCACTCTCTCCACCCGCCTCCTACTCACCGGTGACTTCAACATCCATGTTGACCAACCTAACTCAAACCTCACACCTGACTTCCTCTCCCTCCTTGACTGTTTTAGCCTCACCCAACACATCAACTTCCCCACCCACAACAAAGGCCACACACTTGACCTTGTCTGCTCTGCCTCCCTACCCATATAAAATCCTCACCCTATCCCATTCCCACTCTCTGACTACTACTGCATCCTTTTCTCTGCTCCCCTTCCCCCACCCCACCACTCCAACAAACGCACAATCTCTTTCCGAAACATAAAGTCCATTGACCCTCTCACCATGTCCCAGTCCATATCCTCTGCCTTTCCCCCTGACTCCGCCCCCTCTAACCCCGATGACTATACCAACTGGGTGTTGAGGGCACAGCACTTGACTGGTTTTCTTCCTATCTCACTGACAGACATCAATTTATCTCCCTCTCCGGCCACACCTCTTCCCCCTCCCCAGTCACACAAGGGGTCCCCCAAGGCTCAGTCCTAGGCCCCCTGCTCTTCATCTGCTACATTCTCCCCCTCGGTCACATCATTCACAAATACAACCTCAACTTCCACTGCTATGCTGATGACACCCAAATCTACATCACCACACAATCCCCCCACAGCCCTCCCCTCAGTCACATTGAATCCTGCATCACTGAACTACAAACCTGGATGACCCATAACCTCCTCAAATTAAATAGCGACAAGACAGAACTTTTCATCATCGGCACCAACACCACCCTCACCAGATCCGGACCCATCACACTCACCATCAATGACTCCACCATCACCCCCTCCCCCCTAGTCCCCTCCTCTACTCCCTGTACACACATGACTGTGTGGCACAGCGGAACAACAACACAATCATCAAATTTGCTGACGACACAGTAGTGGTGGGCCTGATCTCTGCAAACGACGAGAGGGCCTACCTGGAAGAGCTCAAGGTCCTAGCGGGATGGTGTCAAGAGAACAGCCTCTCCCTGAACGTCAGCAAAACAAAGGAGATGATTGTGGACTTTAGGAGGTCGGGGGTCAGGGACTACAGCCCCCTCAGCATCGACGGGGCACCGGTTGAGAGAGTGAACAGTTTTAAGTACCTCGGAGTCCACATATCCGAGGACTTGACATGGACCACACACATTGACAGTTTTGTGAGGAAGGCACGGCAAAGCCTCTACTTCCTCAGGCGCCTAAGGAAGTTCCAAGTCAGTCAGAAGATCCTTAAGAACTTCTACTCATGTACAATAGAGAGCATCCTGACTGGCAATATCACCTCCTGGTTTGGGAATAGCACCGCACAAGACCGTAGCAGACTACAGAGAGTTGCCCGTTCAGCCAAACGCACAATTGGAGGGGGGCTTCCCACTCTCCAGAACATTTACAACAAGCGGTGCATGGGTAAGGCTAAGATAATTATCAAAGACTCCAGCCACCCAAACAACTGCCTCTTTGAACTGCTGCGGTCAGGGAAGCGATACCGGAGTCTCATGGCAAGCACAGAAAGACTCAGAAGAAGCTTCTATCCCCAGGCCATCAGGTTGCTCAACGAACAATAACACTATACAACAACCATCAAATGCACTCACAGCACACACAACCACACGCACACACTCACTTTAAACAAACAACTCACTGCAGCACCCACTTACACACTTTAGAACACCTAAACACACTTTATATTTATTGGCAAATAATTTGCACTACAACCCATACCTCAGTACACCTTACTGTAAATTGTACCTAAATTGTACCTCATCCCATTTCTGCTTTGCACTATATAGTATATTGTATATTAGTATATTGTATAGTATATTGTATGGTAACTCAGTTACTTCTACTTGCATTGAACATTGTACATATGTACATATTGAACACTTGTGTCTATGAATGTGACTTCTATTTTATACTGCTATACTTATTTAATTTTATACTTATCTTTTTTGTCTAGCACAGTCTCTGGAGCGTAACAGAAAGAAGCATTTTGTATAAAAGTATTCTGTACTTCTGTATGACAACTAATAAAGAAACTTGAAACTTGAACCTCGGTGTCATCCTCGACCCCACCCTCTCATTTGACCCCCATGTCCGCTCCATTGTCAAAACTTCATATTTTCACCTCCGCAACATTGCCAAAATCTGTCACTGCCTCCCCCCCCCCCCCCCCCCCTCTGCTGAATCCCTCATACACGCCTTCATCTCCTCCCGCCTGGACTACTGTAACTCCCTCCTCACTGGCATCACCTCCCGCTCCCTCCATAAACTGCAGATGGTCCGAAACTCAGCCGCCCGCCTCCTCACTAACACCCGGTCCCGCGAACACATCACTCCTGTCCTCCACTCCCTCCACTGGCTCCCGATCAAGGAACGCATTGACTTCAAAACACTACTCCTCACCTTCAAAGTCCTCCATAGCCTGGCCCCCCCCTACCTGACTGACCTCCTTCTCCCCGACAGTGGTAGACAGCTTTCGGATCCACCCTTCTTTGTGACATCAAACAGTGACAGAATTAGGACTATAGATAAATGCAATTTTATTAACACAAACAAAACAACAACCAATAAACATTGTTTATAATAAAAAGAAAAATATTCTCTTTTGACACGGCGTATACATGTAACCTGGGGGACACTAGGACCCAGGAATTCCATGGCCAGGTATTGCCAGAGTATGTAGACTAGAGGGAGTCGCATGAGACTTGAAAGTTGAAAGTTCACATTTGTTCTTGTCCGGTTGAGCTACAGGTTATACATTAGCAGAGCCAAGGAATTCGTGCTGCCCCATGATTTTAAGATATGAGCAGGCTAAACACCTTTTTCATCTGGAAAACAGATACTGTACTCTGGACATGAAGAAGAAGGCGCCCCACACACGCAGGGGGTAGGCATCGTGCTCTCAACACAGGCGGAGAAGGCTCTCATTGGATGGGAACCAGTCTCCTCTAGACTCATCACAGCAAAGTTCAGAACGTCTCATCCAAGAATCACACTCAGGATCATTGTGGCATACGCACCAACCAACAATGCCACAGAATAGTCAAAGGAGGAGTTCTATGGAAAACTACAGAACACACTACTCAAAGCAACGGAAAGGGAGGTGGTTATACTGATGGGCGACATGAACGCCAAAGTGGGAAAAGAAAACAACGGATACGTACCAGTCATGGGACAGCAAGGAGTGGGCTGCAGAAACGAAAATGGGCAGATGTTTTTGGACTTCTGTGCAGACAACAGCTTGGTAATTGGCGGAACCTTTTTCCCACATAAAGAAACTCACAACACCACATGGGTGTCCCCTGATCAGAAAACATGCAACCAAATCGATCACATATGCATCAGGAAGCAGTTCAGACGATCTCTGCTCGATGTGCAAACAAAGAGAGGTGCAGATGTGGGATCAGACCACCACTTAGTCATAGCAAAGGTACAACTGAAGCTGAAAAGGGGGACCCCAGGAAACAGAATAACAAAGTATGACACCAAGAAACTGGAAGAAAAACTACACCAGAAGTACTTCCAGATCACACTGAGGAACAAGTTCCAGGCCCTGGCTGAAATGGGCAGTGGGGAAGAAGAAATCGATGAAAGCTGGGAGAAGATCAAAAACGTGTGGGAAACAACCTGCGAGGAAAGTCTGGGAAGAAGAAAGAAAGAAAACAAAATGTGGATCACCCAAAGAACATTGGACAGCATGGAGGAGAGGAAAAAGGCAAAGGACCACCTCAACAATGCCAGGACAAGAGCAGCCAAGGAGAAGCACACAAAGGAACAAAACAGGATCCATAAAGAAATAAATAAAAAGGTCAGGGCGGACAAGAGATGCTACTATGAAGAGCTTGCTACACAAGCAGAAGAAGCAGCAGGACAGAGAAACATGAGAGAGGTATACAACATCACCAGCAACCTCTCGGGGAGAAGGATGAGATCAGCGAAGCCCATAAAAGACAAGGCAGGAAACACACTATCCACAAAGGAAGAACAAACAAGGAGATGGGTAGAACATTTCACAGAGCTGCTCAACAGAGCACCAGCAAGCATCGCAGCAGATATACAAGCAGCAACAGACACACTCCCACTGAAAATGACCCCCCAACAAAAGAATAAACTAGGAAAGCAATATCACAATTGAGAGATGGGAAAGCAGCAGGACCAGACACCATTCCGAGTGAAGCATTCAATACCGACATCACTACAAGCATCAAAGCACTCCATCCCCTCATGAGGAAAATTTGGCAAGAAGAAAGGATACCCAAAGATTGGAAAGAAGGCTACATAGTGAAGATACCAAAGAAAGGGGACCTTGCACTATGCAAGAACTACCGGGGGATCACGCTACTTTGAACCGCCAGCAAAGTCTTGAACCGGATAATTCTAGATAGGATGAAGACTGCCGTTGACATGCTCCTCAGAGACCATCAAGCACGATTCCGGAAAGAAAGGTCATGCATAGACCAGATCGCCACACTGAGGATGATCATCGAACAGTCCCTGGAATGGAATGGAACAGCTCCTTATACATCAACTTCATCGATTTCAAACAGGCCTTTGACAGTCTAGATAGGAACAGTCTGTGGCACCTGATGGAGCACTATGGAATCCCACCGAAGTACATCAACATCATCAGAGGATCATATGACGGGATGACAAGTAGGGTACTGCACAGAGGGGAGCCCTCAAACCCGTTCGAGATAAAGACCGGAGTGAGACAAGGCTGCCTGCTGTCCCCCTTCTTGTTCCTGCTGGCCATTGATTGGACCATGAAGAAGACAACAGAAGGAGCCAGAAACGGCATCCAGTGGACACTGATGCACAAGCTTGTAGACCTCGATTTTGCAGATGACCTAGCTCTCTTATCACACAGTCACCAGCAAATGCAACAAAATACCAACAAACTAAAGGAAACAGCCTCAACTCTAGGAATGAAGATCAATAGGGTAAAAACCAAGATTATGAAGATCAACACAAAGTGCCAGCAAAACATTGAACTAGAAGGAGAGGCCATTGAAGAAACTAACTCCTTCACCTACCTTGGGAGCATAGTAGATACAGCGGGTGGCACAGAAGAAGACATCAGAGTGCGAATCGGAAAAGCAAGAACGGCATACAGCCTACTTGGTAGAGTGTGGAGGTCTCGCGGAATAAAAACCAACACAAATCTGAGGATCTTTAACTCCAATGTTAAATCAGTCCTCCTGTATGGCTCGGAGACCTGGAAGACAACCGTAGGGCTGAAGCAGAAAGTACAGTCCTTCATAAATTCCTGCCTCCGACGCATTCTAAGAGTGAGATGGCCAAATGTCATTACAAATCTGGACCTGTGGGAGCACACAAAACAAATACCCCCGCCAGAAGAAATAAAGAAGAGAAAGTGGATGTGGATAGGCCATACCCTGAGAAAGGAAGACACAAACATCACCCGGCAAGCCCTACGATGGAACCCACCTGGAAAGAGGAAACACGGCAGGCCTCAAAGCACCTGGCGCCGTTCTTGGGAAGGGGAAATGAAAGAGGCTGGACTGGGATGGCACAACATCGTTCGGGAGGCCAAAAACCGCGCAACATGGAAAGAAATCGTCAGTGGCCTATGCTCCGCAGGGAGTGCAAAGCCTTAAGTCAAGTAAGTCAAACACCTTTTTCGTTGGTAAATCTATTCCATCATTTCCGACCTACAACTTATAGTCCTATATTTTGTGTAGACGTACTTGATGTGGTTGGACCTTTCCTCATTCCTGGGAACGCAGTTGCTGGCTGGCTAATGTGTGCTCAGTATATTGTGGTATGTGGGCCGACGTGTATGCTACATGAGGGTAATAATTATTTGTATTTACAGGCTGTCTAGGCACCGATAAAGCCTGAAAATACAAATAATTATTACCCTCATGTCATCATCACATACCACAATATAATGAGCACACATTAGGAACAAACACATCATTCAAATGTAACGTTAGCACCCACCACATCAAGTACGTCATCATCACATCAACATGCTGCCTGGGAGGAGCGGGAATCGAACTGGGAACCTTCGGACTACCAGACAACCGCTTTACCTCCTGAGCCACTGTCGCCGCGCAAGGTTGTCCACATGGAATTTTAATGTAAATTTCTCATCGAGCCACACACCAAAATATTTATATTCAGTGACTCTCAATGCTAGAACCACTTAAGGTAGATATGTATAAACCCTCTCAATGTTTCTGGCTCTAGAAAACAGCATCAATTTAGTTTTACTACACAGGAAAAACTGGGGAGTCATTTTCCCAGAGTAATTATTACGGAGTTATTATTTTCCTCTCAAGTAGTCATATTTACTCCATTTGGGGCATAATCATTGCCTGTGGCCAATAGAGTGAGAGTAAAGTTCCAGAAGAGTTTCTATTTGAGTAATACAGCATTGGTCACGCCTACTATCCATATAATTTCCAAAGGTGACGGAAAGGTCATCTTTCTCTCTCGGCAAGTCGTCGCTTCAAGCTCAGGTATAGCAGCAAGAGCGCAATACAGCGATAGTTTCCTTCTCTTGGATCAAGTTGGATGCCAAATACCAGGTAAGATTATTATTATTATTTGTTAATTTATTAAACAGCAATGTGTGTAACTAATTTGCAACATTACAGCTATAGCCACAGAGCCATCTATCACGATGTTAGCATGTTAGCTGCTACGTTTGCATGCACGCTATTAAATAAACGTTTTACAGTTTTATGGACAATAACTTAAGAACAGGTACGTCGGTGCAACATGAGTATTCAATTATCAACAGTATTGCTATCAGGGACAGTGCACATTAATCAACATGTCGGTTTTCATGTAAAATGTATATGAGCTAGTGTTAGCCAGAAGCTAATTTTCACCTGCATGCGGCTATACCTGTATAGGCCTGAGACCATACCTGTAGACCATGCCTGTAGGCTGTTGTTAAAAGTAGTGATATAACTATATCCATACAAAAACTGTCGTATTAAGAACATACAAGACAAGTAGACATAGTACAGGAGACGGAACAATTATATGTTACATGTTGGCGGATTTTGCTGAAACGGTGGCAGAGACAACGTGTGTTTTACTCTAAATAGAGTCACCGTACATTACAGCTATAGCCACAGCTATAGCCACAGAGCCATCTATCACGATGTTAGCATGTTAGCTGCTACGTTTGCACGCACGCTATTAAATAAACGTTTTACAGTTTTATGGACAATAACTTAAGAACAGGTATGTCGGTGCAACACGAGTATTCAATTATCAACAGTATTGCTATCAGGGACAGTGCACATTAATCAACATGTCGGTTTTCATGTAAAATGTATATGAGCTAGTGTTAGCCAGAAGCTCATTTTCACCTGCATGCGGCTATACCTGCATAGGCCTGAGACCATACCTGTACCATGCCTGTAGGCTGTTGTTAAAAGTAGTGATATAACTATATCCATACAAAAACTGACGTCTTAAGAACATACAAGACAAGTAGACATAGTACAATTATATGTTACATGTTGGCGGATTTTGCTGAAACGGTGGCAGAGACAACGTGTGTTTTACTCTAAATAGAGTCACGTAAATTTGCCGCGATGTGCTGTAGGTTGACTGTTTTACTAGCGGTAAATGGACATAACAAGTTAATTTGACGCACTGTTCGGTTCAACAAGTGTTTATTTGAACCATTGTACTAGGTTGACTAATTTGAATGAATGCCCAACAATTCGCCTCTAGATTGTGGATTGACTCTTAATGCGGAACCAAACTGTCAAGCGCTTGTTTCCGCCCAGACACTTTTCACTGTCGCTCGTTAACGGGTGCACGTGCACATAGATTTGTGAGACGCTCCATCACCGTAATGTTAGGTATGTGTGTTCTGCCTCCATGTGTAATATAATGGAAACTTGTGGAACTAGATAGCCTCACAGTAAATTTCACAGAGTAAATTTTACTCAAACTGAGTCAATTTGAGCCCAAGACGTGAGTAAAGTTTTACTCAGTTTGAGTAAAATGTACTCAGTTTGAGTAAAATGTACTCAGCGAAATGTACTGTAGATGGTGCTTTTGTAATATTTTCTAATTGTAACACTCCTCATAATGCATGAGTTGTTGTGCCCTATATCATCTTAGTAACTGTTATTATTTATTTGCCATCAGATGCAGGCTGTACGTGTTAAACACATTGACCGGCAGAAATTCATCTGTTTTGAGGGCCAATTGACCTTCACAACTTTTTTGGAGTGTGGTGAGTGAAACATTTTGCACAGCGTGCCATTGGTTCTCAAAATGGCGTCCGCCTTGATAGTTAGGAACAAAATGGACCCTTATTGGTCTGTAACTCGGACGGTGTACAAATGGACCCCAACGTCCATTGTACACCGTCAAGAGTTAAATTAACATTGATTTTACAATATAAATTGGGGTCCCAAAGATAGAAATGCCATTAAATGGGTGCCCTTGGAATTAAAATGGTTGAAAATCACTGCTAGAGCCGTACAAATATTGTCTTATGGGGGTCCATGGCACATCTTTTCAAATGGGGGTCTGTGGGCTAATTGTCAATTTGGGGGGTCCTTGACATGAAATGTTTGAGAACCACTGCCCTATGCAACAACATACTGGGTATCAGTTTAGGCTTTCCCTGCATGTTAATTTAAGCTGTAGGCCTACAGTACAAAGCACAATCCATTTTATTTAGGATAGAGTGAACCAATCAATGTCTTACACCCCTTCCTGACAGGCAGCGACGCGAGCGAGCGTGATTGCGAAAATGATTAAAATGTATTCGTTTCAATCAGACTATCCTGACCTGCCGCGAGCGACAGCAAACTGAGCGGCGATGTCGTTCCTCCCTCAAATTTTCGCTCGCTGTGTCTCTAGTTGAGAGATTACGCGGCCGAGTCACGCCCCTAAACACTTTTTATTGGTCAAGAATCGCAGGCTGCTTTGCCCCCGTGTGCTTCCAGGTAACACACACACAGACACACCCGGACACGCGCCGCCTCATATCAGGACAGTGTCGCACACGATTTTGTCTCCAGTTCGCTCGCTCGCTGCCTGTCAGGAACCGGTGTTAAGTATGTCAATTAAGGCTGTCAATCTTCCTCATATGATCAAATTTTCAGTGGCTATTTTAATATCCCATTTTTATGACATTTTAATTAATACAAATTAAATAAATTGCACAACAGATTTATCAATAAGCTTGTGCAATCTTGTTTTGTCTATAGTTGCCAAGAAATTTGAAATTCCTAGTACCTTGGACTTAAAGGTCTATGATGACTCAAACACTGAAGTCGACGACGAGGCGTTTCAGTTTCTTCTAAAGAAACCAGACCTGGGTGTGTTGGAGATTTGTTCACCCCAAGACCCAAATCCTGAAGGTGAGTTGCTAACATGGAGCCTTATAGCCTCATCCATACAGTCCTGGCTGCTTGAAGCCTTTTTACAACGCATCCGCGTTTCCGGGTTCCCGTTTTTTCGCTCTGATTGGCCAGGTCATGTGACATGAGCGGCAATCGTGGGACGGCAAGTTTCTACACTGGTTAAGCTTAGGCACTCTTCGAAGTTGGTTAAGGTTAGAGTTTGTCTTAGAGCGTGACGGCAAGTTATTTCGCCGGTTAAGCTTAGGCACTCTTTCGAAGTTGGTTAAGGTTAGAGTTTGTCTTAGAGCATGGCGATAGAACGCCACGTAGTTTGCAGGCTGTTCGACGCGGAAATGGGCAAACACGCTATTGGGCGCACATGTCACATGACCTGGCCAATCAGAGCGCCGGAAACGCGGATGCGTTGTAAAAAGGCTACACGTGTCCTGGCTAACCTAAAATGTCACACAGGTACTGTATATTTTTGTACTTTGAAATGATCTTTGTATATATGCCCAATGTAATGTAACGTGTGGATCCTTCCTAATATAATGTGGCCTTTTTACATTACACTTGTCACAAACATTCCTCTTTTGCTAATCACACTTATATGTCTACATGATTGTTAGATTCAGTGAGGACCTCTGCAAGCAACTCCAGCCAAAGCTCCGTTCTCAGCTCTGGTGCAGACAATGAGGGGGAGTCTGATGACACCATCATTTTGCAGTCTAGTCCTGCTCCAAGAAACGGTGCTGACCTGACTCGTCTCACTCTGGTAAGCTTTGCATATGACTGTTTGAAATGGAGATGGTGACTCTGATAAAGGGGTAGCATGGGGATGGCCAAGTACAATTGGGGAGAAAATGGGGGGGGGGGTCATGGTTTACATTTGTCACTTTAACCCTTTCACTGCCACACAACAGCAGGTTAACCCTTTCACTGCCGCACTACAGAAGGTTAACCCTTTACTATCACACTACCGACGGTAACCGTCAGTAGTGTGATAGTAAAGGGTTAACCTTCTGTAGTGTGGCAGTGAAAGGGTTAAATATACTTGGCCACCAAATTTAGGGGCCTGTGGGAACAATGCTTAAAAATATGACTGTCTATCCATGTGTGTCCCCCCCCCCTTTTTACTCCCGCTTAGATGACTGAAAAGATTCTGAGGGACACAGCTGGAGGAGAGAGGATCATTGCCGATTATGCTCGGACAAAAAGCCTAACGGATACCAGAAGACGCGACATGGTGAAGATATTGGTTGCGCACATGGCAAAAGAGCATGGGTATGTTGTCATCTAAACATTACGCACCCAATACACATTTTTGGTTTTTACTAAGATCCTCCTTTTTGCAGAATTGGTAAATGATAAATGGTTATCCAAAGCGCTTTACATAGATTGTGCAGAAGGCATTGGCACAGCAATACTTTTGTTTGGATCTCATACTTGTGTGTGTGTGCACTGTAGGACGAGTCCTTCAAGGCGTGTTAAAGAAGACTACGCAAAGGGCATCACTGCCTTATTCCCATACCTGGCCGATCCCCAGGGCAATTTGGGATATGTAAGTACATCAGGGAAAAGTGCAGAGAGACATTTCATCGGCGACTCAGTGCATGTGTGTGTGTGTTCCTGTGGGTCGCCCATCTTGCGTGTCTGTGTTAAAACTGCATGACAAATAAAGACTTCTAGTCTAACAATTATTATGTTTATAGTTCATTCTTGTTATATAATTTCTAGGGATGTTTGATATTGGCTTTTTTACCGATATCCGATATACCGATATTGTCCAACTCTTTAATTTCCAATACCGATATCAACCGATACCGATATATGCAGGGTTCCCCCCCCCCCCCCCCAAGGAATAATTTCAGGTAATTAACATTAGGCTACATATCTCTTGTCGTGGAATTAACACAACATTATGCATAACATTATCCAATCACATGCATGGTACATAAAACACCAACCCCTTTACTCCTCACTTATCTGGAATTGCTTAAAATAGGGCTGTGCGGAGTACGATTTCAACTAAATATTTGTTAACATTTCTGTATGCTGACCATTTCTCCTAACCTCAACAATTTCAGAACCACAGATGTCCTACCTGTTGACCTTGATTTTAGCAATTCTTCAGAGAAGGGCATGTGTTAAGTTTTAAGGAGAGAAATAAACACATTTACACATGCCCATTTAAACCAAATAACACTTTTTTTTTCTCTTTTCCTTGTGTTTTATGAGCAGTATTACAATCCAGTAGATGGGAGTGGGTTTCTGGCATGGAGAGTGAAATCACTTCAAAAAGTAGCATCAGAGGGACAAAAGAAGAGCCGTAATGTTCAGCCACTGATCGGTATGTAATTTTGATTGTCCCAGTCCACTGTTTATCTAGCAACTGTGAAGATGGATCATTATAGTAAATGCATATCACTGGAAAGTATTGCAGCAGTATGTGTGGTTTCTACACTGTTACAGGTGGTCCAAATTCTGGCGACAGAGCCCCCTTCTGTGAGGAAAACCAGCTAACCACAGACACCCAGTGTCGTGAGGCCAGTGCACTGATGAAGCATACAACTGATGAAGCAATCATCAAGGAGAAGATGAAACAGACCTTCACCCATCGCCAAGAAATGGTGCATGACCCAATTAAGTCCTCTGAAATTTTATTTATTTTTGGGCTCATCATTCCATTTGGGCTGTGGGGGGTGCTTAATGTCTGAAGGAGTCGACTGAAGGCTTCTTGTCCTCTGCAAAAGCATGCAATTGGTCCACTGATGGATACATCTTGATATTTGTCTAGTATAGTGTGTTCATTAGATGGGTGAAATCCTCTTTCAGTGCCTCTGTGCCTGTTTTAGTAGGCAGTTAGCCTCTGGTATGTGTGCAATTAGCGTTAGCCACGCTTCTATGCCTCTTTTCTTTTGAAAAAAATGATAAAAAAAATAAAAATTATTTATTTTTATTTCTTTTAATTTTTTTTAATTTATTATATTCGACTAAGAGGTTGGCCAGTCGACTACGGCCCCTTTCGACCGATTAGTCGATTAATAGGGGTCAGCCCTACTATTTAACAATGTATGACAAAAAAATTTAAACCATGTTTTATTCCATCTTGTCTGCAGATTGAGCAGGATTTCAGTCTGATGTTTGGTGATGACATCTCTGCAAAGTTCCTGGAGAAGTGGCCTACTTTCTGCAGGCAGAAAGTCCTTGAACAAAGCCGTGGCCTCACCCAGACCGGCGACCTTCAAGACCTGCTTCAGAATGCTGAATCCACAACAGACACAACAGAACTGAACAATGGTATGCTTGAATTAAAGGAATATTATAATGGAAGGGTGAATTGTTTTTTAAACAAATGGAAACACAGCTTTTAGTCAAATGTATTTCTGATTTATTTTATTAAATTTTTTGTATTTTCAGGATGGGACAGTGAGATGTCCTCCCTCTTGCTGCTTGTCCACCTCATGCCACCATCACCTCAGGGCCGCAACAAGAGACCGGGAAAGCTCTCAGCCAGACAAGCCATTGACTACCTTGTGAAGTTCATAAAGGTAAGGTTACAGTTACCTATATTATCGGCCGATATTGGCATTAAAATGTGATATAGGAAAATAGCGGTATCGGTAAAAAAAATTTAATTCTTTTTTTTACATTTCTATAACCTTCTATTTACCCAGGCAAGTAAGAACAAATTCTGATTTTATTTATTGTCAAAAGTATGCATAATGTTATGTTAATTCCACAACAAGACATATGTAATGTTAATTACCTGAAATTATTCCGTTTTTTGGGGGGGAAACCCTGCATATATCGGTATCTGTTGATATCGGTATTGGAAATTAAGAGTTGGACAATATCGGTATATCGGTAAAAAAGCCAATCTCGAGCATCCCTAGTTACAGTTAAATTAAAGTATAAGAAGGATCACTGTTCTGTCTAGGGGTGCACGATATTGATTTGTTGATATCGATACCGATAACTTTCTGCTCCTCAAGGTCGATACCGATAACCGATATATATATTTATTGTATTATAATTATAAATTTTTTCCTGTAGTTTTGACCTAACCAGATTTATCATGACATGAGCGTTACTATATGAACAAAACAAAGCCAAGAGAACAGTTTTGACTCTTCAAATAAAGTGACTATATTTATTTTTCCAAATAAATATAATTTGAGTCGATCACAAAATTCACAATCCGTCAATGTCATTAACAATGTGTTTCCCTGAACAACTAAAAACCAACAGGTATTGTGCTTTGTCAGTAGGGATGCTGTTCACATTTGAACCGATACGGTACCGGTACCTGTGAATCGATACCGGTACCCAACGGTACCTTTTTCGGTACTTTAGTCTCTAAAAATGTAATCTACCTACCTCAGTTGTGAGAAGAAAAAAATCCAAACTTCAAATAACCACATTTTCGACCGTTTTTGGCTTGCCATTGCCCAGACTGCTTTGTTGTTGAATCAAGTCAAATCCTAAATAAGCATATATTGTGCGTGTGAACGTTGACATGAAAAGAAAAAAGTTAAAAAAATATATATATTTTTTTTTATTATCAGAGCTATCAATACTTTTATCGGGATGACGTCATAATTGCTGATATCGGCCTGATAATTATCGTGCATCCCTAGTTCTGTCCCTAATATTGACCTGCATGATTGAAATCATGCAAAGACCACTGTTTGCAAACCGTGACTAATTTTAATAGCAAGACTAATGAAGTTCTCTTGTCACAGACTGGGACCAGTGTCCAGGGGCATCTGGACAGCATCACGGAGAGCCTTCAACCCTATCTGCTTGCTGTGGGGACCCAGAGGAGTGTGATTCACAAGTACTTCATTGTGATTGACAAACATGCAATCCCTTGTAAGTCACCAGACTCTCTTGCCTCTTTTGATGAGCTTTTCAAAGCTCATTTTGTCTTTGGTACCTCATACAACCGGGATCTGGCCAATGTGTACAACTTCTTGCAAACCGCCGTTTACAAGATCGATGCTGCTACCACTAATGTCAACCCCAGGGTTAAAGAGATGAGGGCTCGGATGCTGCACTGATTTCTTTTTTATACTGAGAGGATATTTTATCTTGGGGCCTCTGATGCTGCACAGACTTTTGATACTGAGAAGATATTTTATCTTGAGGCCTCTGATGCTGCACAGACTTTTGATACTGAGAAGATATTTTATCTTGAGGCCTCTGATGCTGCACAGACTTTTGATACTGAGAAGATATTTTATCTTGAGGCCTCTGATGCTCCAGTGTTTTTTGATAAGATGTTGTGTTTCATTTGCAAAAACTCTCAGGCAAATGCCAATTCACTGATGAGGCACTTGAGGATGATCCACGGACTTTGTTCAGGAAGGACACTTCGTCTTAAATGTGGTCAGCCTGGTTGTTTACATGTCTTTTGCACTTTTTCTGGGTTTCGAAAGCATCTTAAAGCACGTCATCAACCATGTGATGATCCTGGTGAAGGCCGCTCTACAGCTGAACATTTAGCTCAAAGTTATGTTGATGACTTTCCATCAGGCAGTGCCCCTTCTGACCCAGTCCTTCCAGTCCTTCTTAATAATAGTCTTGTAGACAGCTGTGCTGCAACAGTAGCTGCACTTAAAGTGGCAGGTGTAGGTGAAACAATAATCAACTCTTTGGTAACTTCAATGGAAGTGATTGTTGATTATATCCATAATCAAGCAAAACAATATGTGAAGCAGTGTCTATCTTTACAGGAACCTATCAAAAGTGAGGTTGAGTGTAAAATTGATCAGTGTTTTGAAGAAATTGTAAATCCTTTTTGTATCTTAAATTCTGAAACTAAGAGAAGGCAATATTTTACAGAGAAGTGGGGAAGGGTAGACCCAGTTGAATATGTCCTTGGTACAAGATTTGATACCCTGCGCAATCGGACTACTGGAACTTATGATCAGGCTGTTGTTACTGATAAATGTGTTTATATCCCAATTTTGAAAACATTAGACTTTATTTACAAACACCCTAATATAGAAGAGATGATGCAGAGTGATTCCAGTTTAAGAGAAGATCTTCTTAATGACTTGTGTGATGGAGAGAAGAAAAACAGAAGCATGCAATTCAGGTGCAGCTTTTCTATGATGATTTTGAATGCGCGAATCCGTTGGGGAGTAAAAAGGGAATACATAAATTAGGAGCAATCTATTTCACCTTGCGTAATTTTTCTCCAAAGTACAACTCAATTCTGCTTAATATTCATTTGGTCGCTTTATTCCATGCCCAAGACATTAAAACACATGGCTTTTCTAAAATACTTGCTCCACTTGTGAAGATATTAAAATACTGGAGAAGGATGGAATTAAGGTCCCATTGTATGATCAGCCAGTGTATGGAACTATTGTCCAAGTTACAGGTGACAACCTTGGTATTCACAGTTTGTTTGGTTTCGTAGAATCATTCAGTGCCAGATATTGTTGCCGCTTTTGTCTTGCTGAGAAAGAGGACTTTCAGACAGAATTCAAAGAAGATTCACCCAAGATAGTTATGCGAACTCGAGCACTTCATGCAGAACACTGCCAAAAAATGGAGACGACTATTGGTCTTCCCTATGTGATGGGAGTTAAACGTTCTTGCATTCTATATTCCTTGCAGTACTTCAATACATGTGACAATTTCTCTGTCGATATTATGCATGATATCTTGGAGGGCGTGGCACAATATGAAATGAAACTGCTAATACTACACTTGATTAAAAACTACACAACATCAAAGGAAATAGACTTGAGAATTAAGAGCTTTAACTATGGTTACCTGGAACAAAACAACAAGCCACCTGCATTGAAGTTAGTAGAGACCTCAAATGACTTGGGGTTAAATGCAATCCAATCTTGGTGTTTACTTCGCAATCTACCACTTATCTTTGGAGACTTGGTTTGTCCAAATGATCAACACTGGTATTTGCTTCTGCTGTTGCTTCAAATAGCAGATATTGTATTTTCTCCCAGGTTATCAACTGGCATTACTATTTATTTAAAACACTTGATTGCAGAGCACCACGGGTTATTCAAGCATTTGTTTCCCAACAGGAGGCTACTACCAAAGCATCATTTTATGGTGCACTATCCTACATGCAGTGTTGGGAAAGTTCACTTTCTACATGAACTAGTTCAGTTCACAGTTCAACATTTTTAAAATGAACTAGTTCAGTTCATAGTTCATAATTCAAAATGTTGAACTAAAGTTCATGGTTTCAAAAATGAACCAATTTAGTTCTTTTTAGTTCTTTTTATATTTTTTTGTTATTATAGATTTTTCACGTACAGTTACTTACATTACAAAAACACACATTGGGACAAGGGGGGGGGGGGGGTCCTCCAGTTCATCTCTATGCCATCATCCACACCATAAGCAAGCAAAAACAAAACAAAAAGAAAAACAAGCAAAAAGGAAAGCAGACCAAGACAGGCACTGTACAGTATTGCACTTGCCTCGAGCGCATTCACATGTAGACATACATATATTTATTTTTTTCTATCCTAGGTCTGTCCATACAATGGGGCACTGGGCCTTTAGAAGGATCCGATACATTTCAGCAGGAAAATAGTGTAATAGTGGGGCCCACACCTCCTGAAAGGAAGCGTTGTTGACTCTATGCATTGCAGTGTCTTTCATGGGGTAGGAGCACACCGAAGATCTCTCTATACCACATTTGTAAAAATGGAGGCTTATCCTTAATCCAGTTTATCAGAATGCATTTCCGGGCTGAAAGTAGAAGTTTATCAAATAGTTTGAATTGTAAACTCTTTTAAATGCATACGCCGACGTGACGTCTAGAGGTAGAGTCTGACTCCGACTGAGCGAGTGCTGCTGCTGCTGCAGCTCTCGGCTTCTGCGCGCAGATTCCTGTTCCACTGCTTGTTGTGAGGAGGAGTCTGATGACGTAGCAGGGGGTGACAGGCTGGTTGCCAGATCGGGTGGTTTTACGCATAATTTTTAAGCCTGTTTACAGTGTTTTAACGGAGTTTTCGGCTGAAATGCATTATGAAATATGGCACATTTTGAACGCCGTTATAATAGAGTGCTGAGAATGAACGCACTTTTGAACTCCGTTACACAGGGCTGAGAATGAACGCATTCTCAATTACGTTCATTTAGCGGATATACAGTACGTTCAGTTCAAGTTCGCCCAAAATACGAACGCGTTCATGAACGATCGTTCATTGAACGTGTTCAGGTACATCACTGCCTACATGTATTCGTAAAATTGGACCACTTTTGCATGTCTGGTGCATGCGCTATGAAGCGAAGCATAATTTCTTTAAAAAACAACTAAAAAGCTTCAAAAATATAACTAAAACGTTGGCAAAGAAACACCAAAGTCAAGTAGCATACAATTGGCAGACATTTGATCCCAACAGACTGGTGCTTGGTCCAAGTAAAATGGTAGCATTAAATGTGATGGACAGAGGCTGTGAGATAGCGGAGACTCTTCAGGTACCAAGTGACACCAAGGTGTTAAATGTTAGATGGGCCAAACACCATGGAAATATGTATCGTCCAGGTTTAGTTGTTTGTCTTAAAGTTCTTAGTGAGGTTCCAGTTTTTCACAAAATCCACCGTGTTGTTCTTAAAGATGAGAGGTTACTGTTATTTACATTTGCACTACAAACCGTGTCTCTGGATGACCATTTTTATGCATTTAAAGTTGTGTGTACTACAGATGGACCTCATGTAGTTGATGTCAAAGAGCTTTTGTTTTACAAAGCATTCGATATACAGATGTCATACAGTGATGACGATTCAAGCTCATTTATTGTTCCATACTGTTTCCTGTGATTTAAAAAAGGAAAAGAGAAAATCACTAAGCTCTTGAACTATTGCACTGGGGATGAACACTATTAGTTTTCTTTTATTTCTTTGGGGTGAACAGATGCTGCTGTCACTTTATAGAGGCCAAAATGTAATTGATCGATTACTCTCCCCATGAAGCCTTAATTGAAGTCATGGTGATTTCTTTTTGTTGCATTCCTGAGCCAATAATTTGATGACTGGCTTGAATTATTGGCTCAGGAATGCGACAAACAAACAAATCTCCATGAATTCAAGGATTCATGGGGTGTGTAATTGATAGATTTCTTTTTTTGGGTGAGCTATCCCTTTTTAAAAGGGTGTACAGATGCTGCTGTCACTTTACAGAGGCCAAAATGTAATTGATCGATTACTCTCCCCATGAAGCCTTAATTGAAGTCATGGTGATTTCTTTTTGTTGCATTCCTGAGCCAATAATCTTTTAAATGCATACGCCGACGTGACGTCTAGAGGTAGAGTCTGACTCCGACTGAGCGAGTGCTGCTGCTGCTGCAGCTCTCGGCTTCTGCGCGCAGATTCCTGTTCCACTGCTTGTTGTGAGGAGGAGTCTGATGACGTAGCAGGGGGTGACAGGCTGGTTGCCAGATCGGGTGGTTTTACGCATAATTTTTAAGCCTGTTTACAGTGTTTTAACGGAGTTTTCGGCTGAAATGCATTATGAAATATGGCACATCTTTGAACGCCGTTATAATAGAGTGCTGAGAATGAACGCACTTTTGAACTCCGTTACACAGGGCTGAGAATGAACGCGTTCTCAATTACGTTCATTTAGCGGATATACAGTACGTTCAGTTCAAGTTCGCCCAAAATACGAACGCGTTCATGAACGATCGTTCATTGAACGTGTTCAGGTACATCACTGCCTACATGTATTCGTAAAATTGGACCACTTTTGCATGTCTGGTGCATGCGCTATGAAGCGAAGCATAATTTCTTTAAAAAACAACTAAAAAGCTTCAAAAATATAACTAAAACGTTGGCAAAGAAACTCCAAAGTCAAGTAGCATACAATTGGCAGACATTTGATCCCAACAGACTGGTGCTTGGTCCAAGTAAAATGGTAGCATTAAATGTGATGGACAGAGGCTGTGAGATAGCGGAGACTCTTCAGGTACCAAGTGACACCAAGGTGTTAAATGTTAGATGGGCCAAACACCATGGAAATATGTATCGTCCAGGTTTAGTTGTTTGTCTTAAAGTTCTTAGTGAGGTTCCAGTTTTTCACAAAATCCACCGTGTTGTTCTTAAAGATGAGAGGTTACTGTTATTTACATTTGCACTACAAACCGTGTCTCTGGATGACCATTTTTATGCATTTAAAGTTGTGTGTACTACAGATGGACCTCATGTAGTTGATGTCAAAGAGCTTTTGTTTTACAAAGCATTCGATATACAGATGTCATACAGTGATGACGATTCAAGCTCATTTATTGTTCCATACTGTTTCCTGTGATTTAAAAAAGGAAAAGAGAAAATCACTAAGCTCTTGAACTATTGCACTGGGGATGAACACTATTAGTTTTCTTTTATTTCTTTGGGGTGAACAGATGCTGCTGTCACTTTATAGAGGCCAAAATGTAATTGATCAATTACTCTCCCCATGAAGCCTTAATTGAAGTCATGGTGATTTCTTTTTGTTGCATTCCTGAGCCAATAATTTGATGACTGGCTTGAATTATTGGCTCAGGAATGCGACAAACAAACAAATCTCCATGAATTCAAGGATTCATGGGGTGTGTAATTGATAGATTTCTTTTTTTGGGTGAGCTATCCCTTTTTAAAAGGGTGTACAGATGCTGCTGTCACTTTACAGAGGCCAAAATGTAATTGTCTTTTATTTATGACCTTTTTTCTATCGATTACTCTCCCCATGAAGCCTTGAAGTCATGGTGATTTTTGTATATAATGGAGTTGTTTGCAGAGGGGCTCACTGAATCTAACAATCACGTAGACATATACCAAGTGTGATTAGCAAGAGAGGAATGTTTGTGACAAGTGTAATGTAAAAAGATCACATTAGATTAGGAAGGATCCACACCAAGCAAGTTCTTTCTCAGACGCGTTTTTTTTTTTTCTTTTTACTATGTTACATTACATTGGGCGTATAGAAACAAAGATCATTTCAAAGTACAAACATATACAGTACCTGTGTGACATTTTGGATGAGGCTATAGGCTCCATGTTAATAAGCAACTTGGGGTGAACAAATCTCCAACACACCCATGTCTGGTTTCTTTATAACAAACTGAAACGCCTCCTTGTCGACTTCAGTGTTTTAAGTCATCATAGACCTTTAAGTCCAAGGTACTAGGAATTTCAAATTTCTTGGCAACTGAAGACAAAACAAGATTGCACAAGCTTATTGATAAATCTTATTTTATTAATTACCTTTTTTTCTATCGATCGCCCCTTGAAGTCATGATTCTTGTTCACACGCTGTTGTAAAACTGTTTGCATCCCAAAGGATATGCCTGTTGCAAATAAAAGTGCATTGTTAAATACTGATTTCTGCTTTGACCCCGTTTATTTTAAATGTATTATTCCAGAGTAAATTATTATTTAATTCTATATTGAGTGAAATATGATATTCTATATTGAGTGAAATCTATTCTATATTGAGTGAACTACAACTCCATATTGAGGGAATTACAACTCTATATTGATTAAAATACCACTCTATATTGAGTGAAATATGATATTCTATATTGAATGAAATCTATTCTATATTGAGTGAACTACAACTCCATATTGAGGGAATTACAACTCTATATTGATTAAAATACCACTCTATATTGAGTGAAATATAACTTTAAATATCTCTATATTGAGTGAAATATAACTTAAAATATCTCTATATTGAGTGAAATATAACTCTATATTGATTAAAATACCACTCTATATTGAGTGAAATATAACTTAAAATATCTCTATATTGAGTGAAAAATAACTCTATAGATTAAAATAACACTCCATATTGAGGGAATTATAACTCTATATTGAGGCACTTACTACTCTTATACTACTCTATTGATGGAATCACAACTCTACGGAGTAAAATACAACTCTGTGTTGAGTGAAATGATGTTAGAGTTGTTTTTACTTTATGCTAAATGGAGCAAATTGGCATTTTGTAGAGTTAAATGTTAACACTAAATGGAGTAGAAATAACTCTGAAGATTTAACTCTGTGACAAGAGTCAATTTGACTCTATTTTGATTCGGAGCCAATACTGTCTATTTGGGAGAAAAATTTTACTCAATTTGAGTAAATTTTACTCTGCGAATTTTCCTGTGTAGCATTAAGAACCTTTAAGTAATGCTAAACTACATTAATCTGTGATGTTGTAAATGGTACATGGCTGTATTTATATAGCGCATTTATCCAAAGCGCTCTACAATTAGTTCCTCCCATTTTTTACCCATTCACTCACACATTCACACACCGACGGCGGAGGCCACCATGCACGGTGCCAACCTGCTCATCGGGAGCAATTAGGGGTTAAGTGTCTTGCTCAAGGACACTTCGACATGCTGCCCAGGAGGAGCAGGAATCAAACACGGGAACCTCCAGATTACCAGGCAACTGCTCTACCTCCTGAGCCAATGTCGCCCCCTAACATGTTGTATGTAGATCAGTAGAGTCCGTTCTCAGCAATTCAAGCTGTTCTTCATCCTGGATATCAGCAGCTCCAGATAGTTTTGCCACAAGCTAATGCAAAGTCGAGGGAGCCAGGAATGGCTCCAGTCTGTGCCAGTGATGAAATCAATGCTGAAAGCTGCTTTGGGCGCTCTGCGGAGTAGGTTTCAACATTGATTTCGGGGCTTGCACAGACTGGAGTGTGGCCGCAATTACTTAGCAAAACTAGCCAGAACTGCAGGTATCCAGTGTGAATGAACAGCATTAAGCATTATTGAGAAAGGACTCTACCAGTTGACAACATCATCAGTAAGTAGAAAGACAAATGAGAGAACAGAGCAGGTTTGATGGGGATCTGAAGGACAGCTGCAGCCTGATTAGATTAGATTCAAATGTATGGTCATTATACAGCACAAGTACAGTACAACGAAAGGATGTTTGGCATCCAACCAGAGTGCAAGTGTAACAGGTAGATTATTATGATTACTATGATTACAGTGTAGGGCAGTTGTAGACAGTGAAAGCAGTAGTTAGGTATACATTTAGTATATTAGAGTCATACAGTATACGACAAAACTATTGTACATGCTATCATACAGAGTTATGGTAGAATGGGTATGGGTTTATATTCCAATATGTTAAACAAGCTCCCAGTCCTTCCTCAGCCTCACTGCCTCCAGCCAAGCTAACACCACAATGTCTTCCTACTCAGGATGGAAGTAATTGCTGTTGACAGAGCCTGGACCTCTCTACCGTGCATATTGCCTATGTTTATTGAGAGTAACGCATAATATAATAAATGCACCTTTGTTTACACTCATATTTTTATATTCAGAACTAATTGTATTCTAATTTTACACTCTCCTTTTATTTTTGTTATGCAAATGTATATGTACATTGTATATTACTATTGCACTTTACTGTTACATTTGCACTCTGGTTGGATGCCAAACCTCTTTTTGTTGTACTGTACTTAATAATGACAATACATTTTTATCTAATCTAATCTAATTGGTATGCATTTTACTAAAGATTGTGTCACACCCAAACATTCAACATAAGCACAGTAGAACCTCATTTATGGATGTTCAGATTCTAGTTCTAGCAATGAATTAGAACATCTTAAAACAATGCTGATTTATTTTGCACATAATCTCCCACGTATCCAAAAACAAAACAAAAAAAAGTTTTGCACACGTTTATTTACAGTAGCTTGACAGTTATAGTTATTCAGAGTACATAAGTTTGAATATGGCCAGCACTAATGTAATTGGAGACACTGAATCCTTGTGTTATGAAATTATAAGGTATAGCAGTCCCTATAATACTAGATAATTTCATGGTGCTGTAACTAACAGGTGGCCATATTCAAACTCATTTACACTCAATAACTGTCAAAATACAATAAATGAATGTGTGCAAAACTGTTTAGAGTTTTTGGAAGAGTGTGAGATTATGTTGACATTTCTGAATGGACTTGTGGATCAAATCAAGTTGTATGCGTGTTGCAGTTTTTCCATCATCCGAAGCAACAGATTTGAATTACTGTCTACAGACCAAGCTAATGTACTGTAACTTTCTTTGCTAATGATAATGATCTGACAGCTGACAGTGCAGCTCAGTCAACAAAGTCATTGAAAGTAGGGATGTCCGATATTATCGGCCGACCGATATTATCGGCCGATATCGGCAGTAAAATGTGATATCGGAAAATATCGGTATCGGTTTAAAAAAAATAAAAAAAATAACAATATTTGTTATATATATATCCAGTGAAATGATTAGTTACCTGAAATTATTCAGTTTTTTGGACGGGGAAACCCTGCATATATCGGTATCGGTTGATATCGGTTGATATTGGTATCGGAAATTAAGAGTTGGACAATATCGGAATATCGGTATCGGTAAAAAAGCCAATATCGAGCATCCCTAATTGAAAGCCATTCAACATTATTGACGACTCCTGTGACTAATAAGTAGCCTACTTATGATGACTTCCCCTAACCAAGCAGACAGCTTATATTTGTAAGCGTTTACAAAGTGTTGTCTAGCTATCACTTTCTCAAGCCAAAATAATGGATGCCAGGAGGGATAATGAATTAAAATGTGAATGAGTGAATGAATGAAATAAAAGGTCAACTAAAACCCACACAACAGACAAAAAGAAAACATAAACAAAGCTCAATACCAAGTGGGGCTCTTTTGCCTAGAGGTCGCTGTTTGGTTATAGTTGAATTCATTAATTTATGCATGGATAGATAAATGAACAAGCAAAAACAAATACTGCATCTGTGGTGGAAAATAGCCGAAGCTAATAACTTACTCAGTCCAAAGAGACCTGGTTAATACGATTTATTAACTCAATCAAAGTATCAATACAAAATAGTAATAGTTAGGCTGGATGACTCTCAACGAGGTGTTTAGCTAAGACACCACGGAAAAGAGACCCCTCACTGGATCTTGAAATATTTGTATACATACAAACTGGAAAGGGTGGGGGTCACAGGATTACACGACTTATAGGGGTGTCGTGACATTTTGGGGACATATGGAAAGGCGGGGAAGGGGGGTAGGAAGGAATGGGGGGAGGGATGGGGGTAGATAAGATAAGATGATCCTTTATTAATGGGGGTAGGAAGGAAAGATGGGTAGAGGGAGATCATCAAAGAGATGGGGGAAGGGAACTTAACTTCCACACATCACAAAATCTCTTTAGCTTTCTAACATGCATATATAATATATATAGCCCAATTTCATTCCTTCACCTATACTTTTTTAATTCCATCCATCCGTTCCCTCCTTTCACCCTGTTTGCCACTGATTGGCTGGGCTCCTCTGGCACCCAGGGGAGTGCCAGAGGAGACGCCACAAACTGCGAGGCAGAATGGAGGAAATCAGCGGTGGAACTACTGTATGTAGAAAAATGTACGCTGTGCAGCAGCACTGCAATCAGACGCTTTCACAGGGAAGAGAGTTCACTTTGAAAACTAAACAGTTAGTAACTTGACATCACGGGCACCGTGTGCTGGAATGCATTTTGGTGGTTGGGTTGGTAATATTGTAAGTACAGTATTTTGGTTGTTTGTGTTTGCTTTTCGTTTTTTACATTTACATTTCGTCATTTAGCTCAACGCTTTTATCCAAAGCGACTTAGGAAGGGTACAACTCGATATATTAGTATAGTAGAAGGAGTGAATGGTAGTATAGGACAGTAAGAATTTTTTGTGTGTCGACGGCGAAAGATTGGTCGGGTTTCGGCTGTCCTAACTGTGGTGGGAAGTTCGTTCCACCATTGTGGAGCGAGGACAGAGAATAGGCGGCTTCTCCTTGATGACCCTCCTGGAGCTCGGATAGGAGTGGGTCTGAGGTGGCCAGAGGATGTAGAGCGGAGGGGTCTTGGGGGGGGGTTTAAATGGTAAATGGCTGCATTTATATAGCGCTTTATCCAAACTCATTCACTCACACATTCACACACCGACGGCGGAGGCAACCATGCAAGGTGCCAACCTGCTCATCGGGAGCAGTTAGGGGTTAAGTGTCTTGCTCAAGGACACTTTGACAGAGTAGGGTATATCTGCAGTGCCGCAACCCCCGGCTTGTACAGTGTGTGAGGGCTTGTACTGTGTGTGACTGTGCGTCAGGGCTTGTACTGTGTGTTGTTGGGCGGGGCTTCCCGTAAAACCCGGAAGTAGTCAGTTTGTGCTGTTTATTTTTAACCCTAACCCTAACCCTAACCCGCAACACGGAACACAGAAATGCAAATGCTGTTGAGTCCTCACTGCTTGTAAAAATAAACAGCACAAACGGACTACTTCCGGGTTTTACGGGAAGCCCTGCCCAACAACACACAGTACAAGCCCCGACGCACAGTCACACACAGTACAAGCCCTCACACACAGTACAAGCCGGGGTTGCGGCACTTCAGATATATGCTATTGCTTTGACACGCTGCCCGGGAGGAGCGGGAATCGAACCGGGAACCTCCGGATTACCAGACGACTGATCTACCTACCGAGCCACTGTCTCCCCCAAGTTTGTGTTTCCTTTTAAAGCTGCAGTAGGCTATTTCTGGGAGAGCAGAAATAGAACAAGCTCTGCATCACTTTTCAAGCCCATGCATGCATAACAATTAAGGTTTTCCACAGACTCCCAGAGGTACAATGTTCATCTGATTGGCCAAAAACAACAGCAGCTGGGGGTTGCATCAGAAAGACCACCATTGTGTTCCTCGCCTACACCTGCCAATCAGAGGCTGGAAAATAATCGTTTATAATTGTTGGGGGTGAAATTCAGCTTAAAAGAACACGCTAACATTTTGGGAAATTAGCTTATCGTCTTCTCCAGAGAGAGACAGGAAGATAGATACCAGTTTCCTCTCTGTGCGTTCAGTAGGAAGCTATCTGGCTGCACGTTAGCCTAGCTTAGTCAAGTCAAGTCAAGTCAAGAGTTTTAATTGTCACGGCATACAGGTATACAATGAAATGCGGGTGGTCTTGCCCGCAACGATGTGCAATACAGTGGTACATATAATAGAATCAAAAGAAGAAACAACATTGTGCAGTAACAGGTAGCAGGTAACATGGAGTGACATCTCGGTATCTGTACATAGTTATTTACAGCGCATGTGTGACATGCTAGTTAGCTTTGGTAGTGCAATACACTGTTCCTGTTATTCTAATTTAAAGTGTCCTTTCCTTTGGCCATAAGTGTGCGTGTGTGCGACATGAGTGTGTGCCCGCTCATGTTAAAGTGTTAAGTGGCTGCTCGTGTGTGAGCGTGCACAGTGTGCGTGTCGTGTGTGTGTTCATGTGTGCTTGTGTGTGGACAGTTCAATGTTCTGAGCACTCAATGTACATTGTTCATGGCTCTGATGGCCTGGGGGAAGAAGCTGAGCCTAAGCCGCTCTGTCCTAGTAGCTGGGATTTGCAGGCGTCTGCCTGACCTCAGCAGCTGAAACAGGCTGTTATTGGGGTGGTGAGGGTCTTTCATTATCCTGCAGGCTCTGGATTTGCACCTCTTGTTGTATAGAACCTGCAGGGGGGGTAGTGCAATACCCGTGGTATGCTCGGCTGAGCGCACCACTTTCTGTAGGGCCTTCTTGTCCTGTGCCGTGCTGTTTCCATACCAGGCAGTGATGTTTCCGGTCAGGATGCTCTCTACAGCTCCTGAGTAGAAGGACTGGAGTATCTTCCCCGATACTCTGAACTTCCTTAACTGTCTTAGCACAATGAATGGAAGCAGACATGGCCGGTTAGCCTAGGCATTGTCCAACTAACACCTCTCCCGAAAGCTAACCGGCCATGTCCGCTTCCATTCATTTTGCTAAGCTAGGCTAACATGCAGCCAGATAGCTTTCTACTGAACATGCATGAGCTTGAAAAGTGATGTAGTTAAGCATTATGTGATGCCCACTAGAAGTGGTATCACGTTAATATCATTAGATTATGTGTCAAAACGGTGTGAACATACTGGTACAGGATTACCTCCATCAGAAACAAGGTAGAACAGTCATGTCATATTTAATGGGAGACATTAACATAATTTGGTCAATAGGTGGCAGTATAGGACTTGTGTTCAGTGGCTTCGCCTTCTAGGGAACCGTACTTTGCTACCTACGGGCACACGAGGCGAGCTGAGCCTCACAACCGAGAGGACTCAGAACCAGTAACACCATGTCTGCGCCTTCCTTTGTCCAATGACTAACTACAACCTGTTTCATAGGTGGGTAATACATTACAAAACACACATAAAGGTTAACAAGGATACAGGCAATGTCGAGAGCCCAATGAGGTGATGTTTGAGTCAAGTTTAAGAAGTTTAAGATGACAAGTAATGTGATTTAGAAGTTGACCGTCTATTGATGGCGCTGTGTCTCGTGGTACATTAAAATAGAGTGTTGAAATACAATTGCCCATTTAATCATTAACGTGTCGGAGTTAAGTATCTCCAAGGGGATTATAAAGGTTTATGTTTTGAAATACATACTGTTTGGGTTGAATTGCTGTTTAGTAAATGTATATATTGTGTACAAGTGTTAAAGACTGTTAGAGGGAAAGTACTTTAGCTCACACTAGCTAGACGTTAGCTAAACACCGGAGCTGTCCCACATGCTCTCTCTCTCTCTCTCTCTCTCTCTCTCTCTCTCTCTCTCTCTCTCTCTCTCTCTCTCTCTCTCTCTCTCTCTCTCTCTCTCTCTCTCTCTCTCTCTCCCGCTCTCCGTTAAATGTAAATATAAATCTATTCCCTTGGGTTACACCATGGTCACGGTTTAGCAAATTCCTAGTAAGGCTGAGATCGGCCAGATACATATATATATAAATGCACTTTCGATGCACATTTGAGGTTCAACCGAACTTGAGCTGGAACACAAATATGAGTGTCACCGAGGTGTTGAGGTATTCCTGTACACTAGAGAATAGTGGATATGACTGATGATAAACGAATGATGATGTAAGGAATTGTTTGACAGACAATTAGAATGACAGTGTTGTTAAAAGAAGACATGCAATGTTCTCTTCCAATATGCCTAGACAGAGGTTAACAGGAGAATGCTTACTTTTCACGTGCTTATACTTAAGACGTCAAATATGTATAAAGACATAATTAATTACAATGTACAGTATATAATGCTGGATAACTACATTTGAAAGGAAAATGCTATTGAAGTGAACCAGGGTATCCTAAAAGGGTAGAATGTGTGTTGCAATGATGAATATGCTTTTGAATTAATGACAAGAATGGAACTATAATTGAATGTACAGTATTAAAAGTAATGTAAATAATTGAACTAAATGATGGTATAATGTTATGATGATGATTGATTGAAGATTCTCATGAATAAACAAATGCTGTTGTAATAAACAACCGAGAGGACTCAGAACCAGTAACATCATGTCTGCGCCTTCCTTTGTTCAATGACTAACTACAACCTGTTTCATAGGTTAAACATATCTCTGCTAGGTGCCATATCCTGGTACCTGTAACAATTACATCACGTGTGTTATAAGAATTAGAGCATGCCTAGGGGTGGTTGTTAGGCCCGAGGTGCAGCCGAGGGTTGTTAGACCCCCTAGGCATGCTCTAATTCTTATAACACATGACTACAAGTGATGTAATTGTTACAGGTCTTTTATACAATTGCCGAATTCATCCAACCTTATTGCTATACAATAAACACACAGTAATTGAAGCATAATGGAGATTTATTCACAAAACCATCAGCAGAAAAAGTAGGTCCAAAAAAAAAGAAGAAGTTGCCTCCGTGTGAAGTTGCCTCCGTGTCTAGAAGCAGCTAGGAGGTGCTGTGCTATAACACACTCTGTTGCGTGATTCAGATTCAGATTCAGATTCCTTTATTGAGCCATTTGTGTAAAACACATTGGTAATTGTTTCAGCAATACAGTGTATGCATTCTTTCTTTTTTCACAGTAAACAAACACCAACACAGACAAGAAACGAAAACAGTGCAGTGGGGGATTAATCAATAAATAAAATACATATATATATATATAAAGTGAAGTGTGCAGAGATCCAGTACGGACTAGTGCAGTGCAGTCAATGTCATTGTACCAGTGTCACTTGGGGGCAGAGGGGGGGGGGTACTGAGGGGGGGGGGGGGGGGGGGGACCTGAGGCATTGATCAGCCTGGCGGCTGAGGGGAAGAAGCTCAGTCTGTGTCGAGCTTTCACAGCCTTTGGGATCCTCAGCCTTCTCCCAGAGGGGAGCAGGGTAAAGAGGCTGTGACCGGGGTGGGATGGGTCGGCCATGATCTTCCTCGCCCTCTTCAGCGCCCTGTCATGCTCTGAGACCAGCAAATGTTACCATTAGTGATACACCAATAATGTACCACTTTTTCACTGTGAGAATTATATGGACTAAACTATCAAATACAGATCCAATCCATTACTTTTACTGAAAGGTAGACTTGGATTATTAGTTTGGGGTTAACTGGACAAAAATTATTGAGTTAGAGTTTAAACTCCACCATCGGGTACAAACCCAGGACCTTCTTGCTGTGAGGCAACAGTGCTCTGTGCCACTGTACTGTCTAATAGTGGAAATTATATTAAATTAATAAATACAGGCATGTATTACTAACGTGATGCCACCTTATTTCATGGTTTAGGATGTGTATGGCAGAAGGAAAACATGGATTACTCTACTGTGGAAATTAATTTTCATCAAAGAAATGTCACAGTCAGAATACTCACACATGTAAATGTCACAATCAGAATGACCACACATGTAAATGTAAAATCCGGATTGATCACACATGTAAATGTCAAATCTATATTGATCACACACGTATGTCAATTCATGTCCTTTACGGTAGGATAATGGGGGGCAATGTACTTTTTCAGAGTTTCCTCATTTTAAGTTGAATCTTTATTCTCATTTGATGTACTTGCAGTTGTTTTAATCACGTACTGTCTATATTCATGGTAAGCAGTGGCGGCCGGTGAATTCTTCTCCAGGGGGGACGCTATACCAAACATTTTGCAAACATGTACCTAGGCATGCATTGGCGAAACCACAGACTGAGTAGCCTACTGTGCACGTCAGAGCTTCGGCGAAACCACAAGGCACAAATATTTAAGTAGGTAGAGTACAACTATCACCATTGCCATCAATCAATATATGATCACAGTCAGTCAATGCAGCCACGTTTCCAATAGCCCTACACAAACACACATGCCCAGGTCTCTCTCTCTCTCTCTCTCTCTCTCTCTCTCTCTCTCTCTCTCTCTCTCTCTCTCTCTCTCTCTCTCTCTCTCCCCGTATTCAGATCCGTCCAATAATAATCACAGATGTATGTCTTGTCATTTTAAACAAGTTACCATTATATTGTCCCGGGTGATTATGCCCCCCGCAGCGAAATTAATTAGAATCCCCCTCTATCTCTCTCTCACACACACACACACAGCATGACCTGGAATCCAAGCTATCGTTACAAGACTTACTTACCATCACAAGAGTTGAATGGGGCGAGATATTCAGCTGTCCAGTCCACAACAAGCCATAATCCACTTTTTTTTAAATCCACTCAAAAATAAACTCCAGTAAAGTTTAAACAGTCCATACCGTCATTAGCTGGTAGCTAACGGTAGCTGGTAGCTGCATCCAGCTACCAGACAAGGTAGCAAAATCTCAGGACTGCCGGAAGGATCCAGAAGGACCCTGCTTGCTTGGTGCGCTAGAAAACATGCTCCGATTCCATCATATTACATCATATTTGAACGCACTGATATGCTAAATGTATTTGCTAGACCTATTTAATTGGCTGCGATGATACAGCGATGATACCAGTGCACGCCCACTGTGTGCGCGATACGTCTCGCCCAGCTTCAGAGGTAGTCTACTATCATATCAGACAGTGACGTCATGTGAATCACAAAACAATGATTTACATTTGATATATTAACGTTATTGTGCACTTGAAACACAAACATACTTAAAATGAGTAAATATTATTTAAATATAATTAAATATTAAATATATTATTATATATTTTTAGGGGTCTAAAATTTAAATTAAAATAAAACATTTTCTTCTTCTCCTGCTCTCTTTACCAGGGGGGGTGGCGCCCTAGCGCCCCCAGTGGCGAGCCGCCACTGATGGTAAGGTATATGTACACAACACTCCAGTTTGGAGACCTTAAATCAGTGGCTGGTAATTTAGGCCTCTCATGGAATGTTAAGAATGACCATTTGCCTGCCATGTTGGAAGAGTTTGTTGCACTTTGTATCAGTCATTAGGATGGTCCTCTCTGTACCAAAGAAGACAATCACACATGTTGATTTTTATCCTTAAGTCATTGCTATGTAAGCTGCCCTTATATATCTCCAGACTTCTGTCCTTTTATACTTGCTTTTTTAATACCAGACCAGTAGCGGCTGGTGCCGCTGGTGCCTTGTGGGTCGCAGTTCACGTTAGGAGGTCGAGTTGAAAATGTAATGCTCTGAGATGCTCTGGAGCAATCTCTCTCTCTGTCTCTCGGATCAATCAAATCAAATAATTAACACATGTATGTTGTCATTTTAAACAACTCACCATTCATTCATTATGCATCAGCAGCAGCTAAATTAATGTTATAGTTCACAACACAGCAGCGCGTTTTGAATCGCTAGCCTATTATCGTCTCAGCAAGCACAGTCAATACTTTTTTCCGTAGCCGCATTTCGCGGAGACAGCTGTGTATAGCGAGAGAGAGAGAGCGAGAGAGAGAGAGAGAGAGAGAGAGAGACTCACTGTTTAGTTGAAACGTCCAGGGCAGGAGGGCTTCGCTTGATAAAGTGTATAATCCACTGTTGATGTATTCCAGACCACTGTCCACTGTGTCCAGACTGCATCCGCCATATAGCTTGTTAGCCAAGTGTTAGCTTGTTAGCACTGCAGTTAGCACCACACAACACAAGTACATTTCTTTGTCCATTTCCGCGTCGAACAGACTGCAAACTACCTGGCATTCTATCGCCATGCTCTAAGACAAACTCTAACCTTAACCAACTTTGAAAGAGTGCCTAAGCTTAACCGTCTAAAGAACTTGCAGTTCTTCTGCTGCTCTAAGACAAACAGCTGCATCTCACAACAACACAACTAGTATCTCTACCACCAACCTAGGAATAAGCTAGAATTGGAACATTAGAAATTAGATTCGGCCAATCAGAGATCGTCTCCGCGAAATTCTGCTACGGAAAAAAATACTGTAGTCGGCCAATCAGAGAGCATCTCCGCGAAATGCGGCTACAGAAATTCTTGCCGCTGCTGCTTAGACCGCTTCAAATCGCGCCCGGATTCCAACATAATAGTTATATTTCAACGCACAACGCGTTACGCACTGATTGGCTGCGACGGATACAGCGATCAAACCGTGCCGCTCACTCAGAGCGATATCGCGTCTAGCCCGGGCCGAGAAATACAAAAAAAAGAAAAATAAAAAAAGTGAGTCACTTCCTGTTCAAGAAAACAAGTATTTTTTATTTTATATAATAACGTTATATTGTGCATTGGAAACACAAACATACTTAAAATTAGTAAATATTATTAATTTTAAACATGTTTATATTATTTATAGGGCTATAAAACAAAAAACTAAAAAAAAAATGTCTTGTTCTCTCATATAACCAGGGCAGGGCCTGAGGGGGGGCGGCGCCCGAGCGCCCCTAGTGGCGAGCCGCCACTGTACCAGACGAGCAGCAAATGGGATGCTTTTAAATGTTCCTTTGATGCAGTCAGAGCTTGGTAAAGCTGCATTCTCCCACTATGCTCCCTATTTATGGAATACGCTGCAAGTAAAACTTTGTCTAGAGGCACTTCCTACTGTGAATGCTTTTAAAGGTATGCTACGATTAGCCCTTTATGAAACATGTAATTGTTTTACCTGATGCTATTGCTGATCTGATTATGCAGCTTGCCACTTGTTAAGAGCTACAGGCAGTCTCTATCTATCTCAATCACCTACTCGAGATAGAAGCCTGTGGCTGCTCGATATCCCCCAGCGAGGTGCTAAACTCGCCAAGTTCTCGAGTCAATTACTATTTCTGTCAAGTTTACTTCATAGTCACTGGTCTAGTTATATCCAGTTGATATGAAATGTAAGCATAGAAGAGTTGTTAACCTCTTCTTGTTTGTAATAAACCGAATGTATGTCTAGGAGAACTCGCATTGCCTATAATGACAATAATATCATTATTATCATTGTTATCATCAATATCATCATTTTACGTAATGCCTGTTAGGCTGCTTCTCTGGAAGCCTGATGATCTTACGTCACCACCACCACCATCATCACCGTCCTCATTTGTGAGGAAAGGCCTGTTAATAACATATATATATATAATATATAACTTGTAGCTGCAAAGCATTAACCAGCCATTGATTCAATCTGTAGTACATGCCGCCAGTACAAATAGTCACCTTCATTGGAAATTAGGGCGCGGCCAGCATCGTGGCCCATTGCTGGCAGAAATCAGTCCAAGAATTCAATGGATAATTATTAGAGCTGGGCCGTTAACGGCGTTAACGTGCTGCGTTATCGCGAGACTAGTATCGCGCGATAATATAATTGACGCCGTTAATCTTTTTCACAACGTTGGGTCTGTATTGTCCTTAAATACTTGCCGTAGTTCCCAGCTGTGGTACCAGGAAGTGATTGCACTACCGGAGCTGTAGTCAGAATAATGTGTTAAACTAAAGTAGTGGTCCGGTAATCATTGTTATACAGGTGAGGTTAAGAAGTCCTCAGGATATAACACAATTCGGCGATGAGGACGTCTGAATCTGCACAATGCAAGAAAAAAGAAGTCCGTTGCAAGCTTTGTTTACATTATTAACAACGCGAGTTAGCATGTTAGCTCACGTTACTCGGGTGGCACTGGGAAACATCTACAAGAGGAGGAAATCCACTTTACACACTAAAGGAAGGATCGACTGGACTATCGTGAGTGTTTACAACAGAAATGGCTTGGGTTATTGGAAATATTGGACCGTTTGATGACAATCTGGAGCAATATGAAATGAAAATGGGAGACCCTGATGTTAGCATGTTAGCTCACGTGACTCGGGCGGCACTTGAAAACATCTACAAGAGGAGGAAATCCACTTTACACACTAAAGGAAGGATCGACTGGACTATCGTGAGTGTTTACAACAGAAATGGCTTGGGTTATTGGAAAAATGGGAGACCCTGATGTAAACAAGACAAACGTCTTTCTCTGGTCTGCATCTCCTTAACAATTGTGTGTATTGAGCTGTACTCCGACTGTAGTAGCTGTTCAGTGTTCTCTTGGAGGTGGGCCTGAGACTGTAGTAGCTGTTCAGTGTTCTCTTGGATGTGGACCTGAGACAGTAGCTGTTCAGTGTTCTCTTGGAGGTGGACCTGAGACTGTAGTAGCTGTTCAGTGTTCTCTTGGATGTGGACCTGAGACTGTAGCTGTTCAGTGTTCTCTTGGATGTGGACCTGAGACTGTAGTAGCTGTTCGGTGTTCTCTTGGATGTGGACCTGAGACTGTAGTAGCTGTTCGGTGTTCTCTTGGATGTGGACCTGAGACTGTAGTAGCTGTTCAGTGTTCTCTTGGAGGTGGACCTGAGACTGTAGTAGCTGTTCATTGTTCTCTTGGAGGTGGACCTGAGACTGTAGTAGCTGTTCAGTGTTCTCTTGGATGTGGACCTGAGACTGTAGTAGCTGTTCAGTGTTCTCTTCATTCATGGAACCGTTACACTGAGCTTGCACTGAATTTGTTGAGAAACCTGCTTCTGCAGCAGTCTGTGTGTGAGCAACCAGTCAGCAGTATTGTGAATTCAGAGATTCACTAAAAGACACATTGAGAGACAGGTTTGTGTGTGGATTAAGAAATGAAGGTGCACAGAAGAAACTACTGACAGAGAGTGATTTGACACTGGAGAGAGCTGTCAATATCAGTGTAACAATGTTAATGGCATCAAAGGAAGGGCACAGACAATTACGATAAATCTGGTTTTAAAAGAAACACTGGAAATTACAAAAAGAAGAGACCTGTTCATGCTGTTGAACAAGGAGATAGAACAGCTAGTGACTCCTCAGATGAAGAGGAGAGGATAAATCTCCTCCTCCGGTCATTATTTGGGTAGAACACACATTTTGAATGCATTTGGCAGACACTTTTTTTTTTTTTTGAGCCATTTTAATCTAGATTAATCTAGATTAATTCCAGGATTGCAGGTAGATTAATCTAGATTAAAAAAATTAATCTATGCCCAGCTCTAATAATTATATAAAAGTCATCTTTATTTCAACGAAGTTACAAAAAAAGACTGTATTGGAAATGTCCAATACAGTTTAAAAGATTATATACACAAAACATCTCATCTCTAAGATCGCAATAGCCTAACACGGCTGGTGTGTGCCAGCAAAATCCTGCATGTCAAAAACTCTGTAAAATCAAAAATCTGTCTGTCTCTAGCGAGCCGGCCTTTTTATAAGGTCCGTCACGTCACGCCATCATCAGTACATAGTTCCAATCATTGTACAGTACGTGTCATATCCCTCCTTCAGTTATTTGTTACTTTGCAGTTACATATCAAATCAAGTAATTCATAAGAATACAATGCCCCTCTGACTAGGGCTCCCTTCTCTTGGCCTTGGCATTCCAGCCGTTCACTCCCTTCTGTATGGGGCCTCTCGTTCTGACTCACTCTATCAGTAAGAGAAACAGGTAGAACAGTACGGAACAGGCAGATCAGTAAGAGAATGCAGGCAGGACAGGCAAGGCCTTCTGTAGGTATCATAGCCAAGCATATCATTCTTTTTAAGCAGAGAAGCAGTAAATTACTCATTTACTACACATTCTTATACTTAATTATTGGTTATATGTTTACACATCACACATTGTAGTTAAATGTTGTATAATAGCTTTCCCCTCGGTATGGTGATAGGAGGTCAGACACATGGGGGGAAGCACACATTCTTACAGCATCCTCTCTTATATACATGTTAAATGCTCAATATACATTGGTGGATATGTTCTGCACATCATTCTCCCCATCATTCTCCCTCTGCTTCATAAAGACAAGGGCTAACTCTGCAGGATAGATAGATCTATGCATTCTGCATTCCATTCCGCGTTTCTGCCGTGTTTCTTCTCAACTCCTTTCTGACTGGCCATTACCAGCCCAGGCCTAGATACTTGTTCAAAGCGTATATGCATATATATATACATATACACATATATATATATATATATATATATATATATATATATATATATATATATATATATATATATATATATATATATATATATATATATATATATATATATATATATATATATATATATATATATATATATATATATATATATATGAATACATATCACATCTAGACACCTACAGTAACATATGCCTAGATTTAAAACAAATATATACAATAAACCTATTAAATCATACAAGGGACAGAGAGAACAGGATGTCATTATACAGAGTGTCACTCGTTGACTGTGACTCTCAACACCCCCTCTGTCATCTTGTTCTGTCATTTCCCACTGTCTTTCTAGCGTCTGTACGGGGGGACGAGATGGCGATTGCAGGGTCACATGGCTGTGACTCTCCACACCCCCTCTGTCATCTTGGTACCTCGGTACCCTGGTAGCCGGCGGGAAGACTTGCATCTGTTGTTCCCTGGCTGGACGGCCCGATAGGATAGGGGCCACGTCGTTGCTTGGTATCCGGCGGGAAGACTTGCATCTGCTGTTCCCGGCCAATGCACCCCCAGTCGTTGTCGTCTGAAGAACACAATGTCATGGTTCTTATGGTCACCCCCTCTGACCTCTTGGATCTCTCCCGTAGTTTGAGGTAGGTCGAATTGTCACTTCTCGGGCGACCCCACGGGTCCCCGAGAATTGTAGCAGCAGTCCTCTATCGAAGTGTGGTTGGCCTGGGCGTGTGACCCTGTCCGTAGGCCACGCAGGACATCACAGATATAGTCCACAGAAGACTCATTTCTTTTCTCTCTTTCAGGTCCATTCAGGGCTCTCGTCGCCCTGTAACCTGGGTCCAGGCCGATGTCTCTCTGTCTCCATGTCACAGGATATGTGGGCATAATATCCCCTGTTTCATCGCCTGCCCATTCTCCTCCAATCCTGAGCTCCAGGAGAGCTTCCAGAGAAGGCCTCTTGCTGATAGGTCTCAGTTTGGCCTGCTTAGCTCTCTTGTTCGGTCTAGGACAGGGGTAGGCAACCCTAGGCACGCGTGCCTGCATAGGCACGCAGGGGCATTTTCATAGGCACAGGGGGCAGCATTAAAAAAAATAAAAATTTGCTTTGAAATATTATAGTGAAATATTTTGCACTGTTGTCGCATTTATCTTGTTGAAATCCTCCCACAGGTTCTTTTTACTACCACATATTTAATTGAGACCATTTATTTGTTTATTATTTCAATTTAGCTGGAAATACATTGCTACATCATTCAGTAACATTTGCAGAGCCTTATAACAAAAACATTATTACGGTCACCATTGTGACCAGTGGGATTAATCAACACATTTTATTATTTATTTTTCTATTTCATTGAACATTGCACATGTTAAAAGCCTTTTTTTTACTCAAAATGTGAGTATTACCAAGTCAACTTGTGTTCTTAAAACAATGACAATAAACATAGTTTTATTAGGTTGAAATAATGTGGTTGTGTACTTATTTTTCTGTTAACTTATTATGGATTGAAAACTAAAAACCTTAATGCACAGTAACTGAACTCAATATTTTTAAGTTGTGGTAACTTATTATTATTTATTTTTTTACAGTGTAGTCTTGCGATCAATCAAAACTTATTTACACGATATACCTCATTCACCCTCCATTCACATCCTGGTGTTCTCCTGGTGTTCTCCATTAGGCCTGTAGGTGGAGCTATGACAGCACACGTACAGTACACACACCGATGGTGTGTGATGTGTCCAAAAATGAATGGGCAAATGTGAGTGAAATGGTCTGTATGCAGCTGTTTGTCTGCATTGCATCCCCCCCCCAACTCAGATTTAGGGTTGATACAACCATCATAATAATATTGTTAATAATAACAATAACAATAATGATAATGATAATGATGGTAATAATGTAAAAATTATCATTAAAAATACCTGATTAAGAGAAAAAAAAATTACGATGCATGGAATATTGTTGAGGCACACTAGTAACAACTATATTTCAAACAGGCACTCCATGTCAAAAAGGTTGCTGACCCCTGGTCTAGGAGGTTCGTCCCTTGGGTACCGAACTCTCTCCCAAGATCTTGATCTAGGTGAGGACCTTGAGGATGCTCTGGAGCTTGACCTATCCCGGTCTTCCTCCATTTCTGAGTTCTGATCTGGGTCAGTATATTCCTTTTTGCTATTCGCTGCGTCGTCCACTGACTCCGGGGGACAGCCCCCCCGTCTAAGAATGCTCCTGGCCCGAGATAGGGCAGGTTCTGATCCTTCCGGTCCGAACTGTACTGTCGGTCTCCTTGGTGTATCCTAAGGAGGGAGGTCGGTTCATTCCATGACCGCAACATATTCACTTTGATCATCTGATCCTTTATAGAGCGTATAGCTCTCTCTGCCACCCCGTTCGTATTGGGCTGGTAGGGTACAGAGTATTGGGCCATTACACCCGCTTCCTCCAGTAGTTTCAGTCCTGCTTTCAGATACTGCTATTCGTCCCGGTGGCACTGGTTCAGGTTTTGTCCCCCTTACCATCGCACATTGTTCACAGGCCTTTCGGACTGTTCTCGCTCTTTGTTTGGCTTTAGGTATGAGAATGTTGTTAGTTCTCAGGTATACCAACATCCTCTTACTTCCGACATGTCCAAGGTTATCATGTACCTGTCTGATCATGTGAGTAGCCTCGTCCTTCGGTACTCTCACCGTGCCTTTGTCTTCCCAGGCCGTGGGCATGACTAAGGCCAGTCTGTTGAGGTGTAGCCCTCCGACCTTAAGTAGTTTTTGGGCCAGGGTATCCCCTTCCTCTATGGGGATGTTCCTATTCCTAGGGTTTTTTCCCTCGAGAGCTTTGCCTTTCAGTTTGGACGTCATCGATGTATATGGTGACATCCAGACCTTTCAGAATGTCCTCTATGACTCCTTGGAACACATTCGGAGAGTTATTATACCCTTGTGGTAATACTGTCCATCCATAAGACAGCTCGTTCCAGGTGAATGCCGTCTTTTGGGTGGATAGGGGGTGGATAGGTACTGACCAGAATCCATTAGCCAAATCAATGCTAGACTTCCAACGTTTGTTGGGCAGATTCCTGGTTGTTTCCGTCCACTTCCTTCTTGCACAGGGGGTCAACCCTGTGTTGTGCTTGTCTCGGTCCAGACTGGGTAGTTAGTGACTGTTGTGTCTGGTGTTAGCTCTGGCTAGTTAGCCTGCTGTAGACTCAGGCTAGGTCATTCATGGAGTTTAAAGGCATTGCACTTGACCTATGTACTGAATCATGTAATTGTTTTTAATCCATCATTGTAGTAATTGTAATTCATTGTAATTATTAACTGTTATGATATTTGTGTCCTTTGTTAACTCGTCATCACTGTAAATGAGGGAAACCTCAGTGCTTTCACGAGTATAAATAAAGGTTTGAAATGAAGGTAGCCTCTTGTAGATTCAGGCTATGTAGCCTCTTGTAGACTCAGGCTATGTAGCCTCTTGTAGATTCAGCTCCTGCTGATAACACCAGCCTGTATGATTACGCTGGTTCCACTTCCGTCACAGTAGCAGGACTTATGCAGGACTTATTCTGACTTTAAGTAAACATTAGGTTACTTCTAGTTCAGGTGACCTGTTACCTGTACATTACGTTACCCTTTAGTCGTGAGTAAACGCTACTTTAATCACAAAAATAGAGCTTTCTATTGACGTGTGATATTCCCGAGTAGAGCTTTCTACTCGAGTATGACCTTAAACCTTTTATTTTAGGTTTCTAGTCGCTAGTAGAGCTTTCTACTTAGGTTTCGACTGTAAGTAAACATTACGTTACCCTTTAGTCATGAGTAAACGCTACTTTAATCACAAAAATAGAGCTTTCTATTGACGTGTGATATTCCCGAGTAGAGCTTTCTACTCGAGTATGACCTTAAACCTTTTATTTTAGGTTTCTAGTCGCTAGTAGAGCTTTCTACTTCAGTTTTGACTCCAAGTAAGCATTATGTTACTCCAAGTTCAAGTGACTGTAAGGCTCCCTAGGCCTGCTAAACTCTAAGTAAGCATTATGTTACTTCAAGTTTAAATGACTTTAAGGCTCCCAAGGCCTTTAACTTTAAGGCTCCCTTGGCCAGCTAGTCGCAAGTCGTTTTCAGTTTTGACTCCAAGTAAGCATTATGTTACTCCAAGTTCAAGTGACTGTAAGGCTCCCTAGGCCTGCTAAACTCTAAGTAAGCATTATGTTACTTCAAGTTTAAATGACTTTAAGGCTCCCAAGGCCTTTAACTTTAAGGCTCCCTTGGCCAGCTAGTCGCAAGTCGTTTTCAGTTTTGACTCCAAGTAAGCATTATGTTACTCCAAGTTCAAGTGACTGTTTTAAGGCTCCCTTGGCCCTTGACTTTTAAGGCTCCCAAGGCCCGCTAGTCGCACGTAGTTTTCTACTTAAGTTTTGAATCTAAGTAAGCATTATGTTACTTTAAGTTCAAGTGACTTTTTAAGTATTATTTTACTCCAGAGGCACCTGACAGCAGTTATTTCAGTTCATATTCTTTCGGCTGTTAATACCTATTCAATTAGTATACAGCCCAACTCTCGGATGTTCTAAGCCCCAGAACCTCCGATCCGTTTTGACAGACCTATAAACCAGTGACTTGGCCGCCTAAGCACCACAGCGTCCTGTATGCTGAAGCTTCCAAGCCCCCACAAATCTGATAGGCCTGTCGGATACAGAGACCCTGATGCTCGCTCTGTCCCCCCGCATCAAGGTGCTAAGCTTGATGAGAGTTTGCAGAGTCTCAATTTTTATCCATAGGCGCCGGTGAGTGTACATCTCATGCAGCTGATATGGTTGGTACGGGTGCAACCTACCAAAATAGTTACTGTCAGGTGATCCCTTTTGAATGAAATAGATTACAAATTTTTCGTCCTCTTTGCTCTGTTTTTTAGAGAAAAGACAGACATCTTTACATTGTATACTTAAAATGTATACAAAATGAATGTAGTATTCTATGTCATGTTTCTTCCTAAATGACAATAACACTATATATCATTCCTCTTGACAGATGAGCTGAATGTCAAGTGCAGTTTGCACTTGCTCGAATTCCTTCCTTTGTTGCCCTCATCTCTGCTTGCTGCTCTGGGGTTCGTTTCTCCCCCATGTTTTCCCCTGGAACTTGACCGGGGGTCCTTACTTCTCTTTCCATCATTTGGGCCATTGAGGCCCTTTCGGGGATCTCTATTCCTTTGAGATGTCTCAACATGCGAGCTAGCGTCTCTTGTGCTTGCATCTCCTGTGCTTTTACTCAAGATGTTGAGTAATCAGAACTGTGTTCAGTTTCAGAGGTATTTAGCTCCCCATCATGTTCAGGCTCAGACTCAGTTTCACCTGAAGGAGTCATCTGTGGCCTCAGGTTCTGATCCCTGATCTGAATGTCGCCATACTCCTCCTCTGGGCTAAAGATAATGGGATCATTCCGCTTCGATTCCAGCTCGTCCCAGGTAGTGTGTCGAAGTGTTTTTGAGCAAGACACATAACCCCTGACTGCTCCCGTTAAGCAGGTTGGCACCTTGCATGGCTGCCTCCGCCGTCTGTGTTTCTTAAGCCCATGCTTTCTCTGGAAGCTCATGTAACACTGGTCACAGTAGTAAGGTTTCTCTCCTGTGTGTATCATGTGGTGTTGTTTAAGGTGAGTCTTCGTCTTGAAGCTCTTGTTACACTGGTCACAGCAGTAAGGTTTCTCTTCTGTGTGTACCCTGTGGTGACTTTTAAGTCCTGTCTTACTCTTGAAGCTCTTCCCACACTGGCCACAGCAGTAAGGTTTCCCTCCTGTGTGTACCATGTGGTGACTTTTAAGCTCTGGCTTCGTCTTGAAGCTCTTCCCACACTGGTCACAGCAGTAAGGTTTCCTCCCTGTGTGTACCATGTGGTGACTTTTAAGTCCTGACTTACTCTTGAAGCTCTTCCCACACTGGCCACAGCAGTAAGGTTTCTCTCCTGTGTGTACCATGTGGTGTCATTTAAGCTCTGCCTTTGTCTTGAAGCTCTTCCCACACTGATCGCAGCAGTAAGGTTTCTCTCCTGTGTGTATCATGTGGTGTATTTTAAGATCTGACTTTGTCTTAAAGCTCTTCCCACACTGGTCACAGTAGTAAGGTTTCTCTCCTGTTCCAGGTTTAGGGATTTCTTTGGGTGTGAATCCCCCCATTTCGTGTCCAGAGGGAACTCTCCTTGAGGGCGGAGCCCTCTTGTCCATATACATGGAAGTGGGAGCAGGCAGTGCTCGGCCAACTCCTGGGTCCTGACCATGTTCCTGTGTCATCCCCTCCTGGGTGTGTCTTGCACAGGTAGACTGGAGCTCAGGGCTTTCAGGGTTAGTGAAACCCCCTGAGCCTTCTTTCTCCGTGCTTGGAGGCCGAGTGTCTGGTGTTTCCTCATACATCCTCCCTGGTCCTGACGGGGGCCACGTAATTTGGGCCCTCTGTTCTGAGTGACTCACTTCCCGCGGTGTTCCCTGAGGACCAGACCATGTCTGGTTTCTGTATGCCAGCTCGTTCATGACCTGTGTGAGGTCTCCGACCATAGTGGGCTCAATTTCTTCGAACAGATTTCCCCAGCCATTACGGTAGTCTGGTGGCCATGCCTCCATTTGAGCTCTGCGCACTGTGTTTGCTTGGTATTTATCCGGGACTAGCAAGACCACTGCCATTGATGCAGCTGGTATTTCTTGGTAGGCTTCCAAGAAGCACCATATGCTCGTGTTGACATCATAGTGCCAAATCCCTGTTCCAAACAATGTCATGACTAGGCTTGTTATGCCTACTCCCTGGGTTTGTCTGAAAATATTCCTGTAATATGCCAGGAGTACTCGGGTTTGGCCTTCAAGGTCTGTTCCTGGCAGCACGTCCTGCATGGCAATTGTCAGTATCCCCTCGTAACCCTTATTTTTAAGTAGGTAGGGGACTCCTACCAGCACCGTGCCGTCCTTAAGGAGGTTATGAGGTTGTCTGGCCACTTCTCTTGCGCACCAGTCGGTGTAGCCGGGTCCTGCTATATTCTGTATGGTTTTTGCCATTCCTCCTCCATTACGTAGGCCTCGGTGGGCCGGGTTAACCACAAACGTGTGGTTTCCTTTTGGTACAAAGTTTTGTAACCATATGGAGCAGACCCATAGGTGCTGTATATGCTTAGGGTTTCCTGGTTGGGTTCTTGGTTTAATAGTACAAGAGATTTCATTCAATTTTGACATGTCAGGTGGCATGGTCTGCTCCCCTCGCGGGGAGTTTGGTGTAGGGGTTTGGGGCAGTGGGTTCCACTGTCCCTGAAGTCCCAGGCTGTCGGGCCAGTATGCGGGGGCCGTAGCTGCCGGGACCTTTCGTGTTCCAATTACTGCCTGCTGTACAGCTGGCAGCTCTGGGTATAGTGATTCGCTTTGTTCTGTGAATTCCTCACTTCCCGCAAACGTTTCAGGAGACTCTGGGTTTTTCCCCCCGCTCTCCTAGGTAGTCTAGACCCAGGCCGGGTATGAAAACTCCCAATCCATCATCCGAGGGTAATTCCTCATCCTCTGTGATGTGGGAATGATTGTGAGACATCGTGTTAGTACTGGCTCGTTAGCCGATGGTGAGCTAGTTAGCTCTCGTCTGGCTAGGGCCAGTTCATTTCCAGTTAGCTCTGGCTTGGTAGCCAGCTGTTAGCTTCTGTTAGCTCTGGCTTGGTAGCCGGCTGTTAGCTCCTGTCTGGCTAGGGCCAGTTCACTTCCAGTTAGCTCTGGCTTGGTAGCCGGCTGTTAGCTTCTGTTAGCTCTGGCTTGGTAGCCGGCTGTTAGCTCCTGTCTGGCTAGGGCCAGTTCACTTCCAGTTAGCTCTGGCTTGGTAGCCGGCTGTTAGCTTCTGTTAGCTCTGGCTTGGTAGCCGGCTGTTAGCTCCTGTCTGGCTAGTTAGCCTGCATTCCAGTGGGCTCCGTTTTGGTCGCCTCCAGTTAGCATTCAATTCACTTGTGGCTAGTTAGCCTGCATTCCAGTGGGCTCCGTTTTGGTCGCCTCCAGTTAGCATTCAATTCACTTGTGGCTAGTTAGCCTGCATTCCAGTGGGCTCCGTTTTGGTCGCCTCCAGTTAGCATTCAATTCACTTGTGGCTAGTTAGCCTGCATTCCAGTGGGCTCCGTTTTGGTCGCCTCCAGTTAGCATTCAATTCACTTGTGGCTAGTTAGCCTGCATTCCAGTGGGCTCCGTTTTGGTCGCCTCCAGTTAGCATTCAATTAACTTGTGGCTAGTTAGCCTGCATTCCAGTGGGCTCCGTTTTGGCCGCCTCCAGTTAGCATTCAATTCACTTGTGGCTAGTTAGCCTGCATTCCAGTGGGCTCCGTTTTGGTCGCCTCCAGTTAGCATTCAATTCACTTGTGGCTAGTTAGCCTGCATTCCAGTTAGCTCTGGCTTGGTAGCCGGCTGTTAGCTTCTGTTAGCTCTGGCTTGGTAGCCAGCTGTTAGCTTCTGTTAGCTCTGGCTTGGTAGCCGGCTGTTAGCTTCTGTTAGCTCTGGCTTGGTAGCCGGCTGTTAGCTCCTGTCTGGCTAGGGCCAGTTCACTTCCCGTTAGCTCTGGCTTGGTAGCCGGCTGTTAGCTTCTGTTAGCTCTGGCTTGGTAGCCGGCTGTTAGCTTCTGTTAGCTCTGGCTTGGTAGCCGGCTGTTAGCTCCTGTCTGGCTAGGGCCAGTTCACTTCCAGTTAGCTCTGGCTTGGTAGCCGGCTGTTAGCTTCTGTTAGCTCTGGCTTGGTAGCCGGCTGTTAGCTTCTGTTAGCTCTGGCTTGGTAGCCGGCTGTTAGCTCCTGTCTGGCTAGGGCCAGTGTTAGCTCTGGCTTGGTAGCCGGCTGTTAGCTCCTGTCTGGCTAGGGCCAGTTCACTTCCAGTTAGCTCTGGCTTGGTAGCCGGCTGTTAGCTTCTGTTAGCTCTGGCTTGGTAGCCGGCTGTTAGCTTCTGTTAGCTCTGGCTTGGTAGCCGGCTGTTAGCTTCTGTTAGCTCTGGCTTGGTAGCCGGCTGTTAGCTCCTGTCTGGCTAGGGCCAGTTCACTTCCAGTTAGCTCTGGCTTGGTAGCCGGCTGTTAGCTTCTGTTAGCTCTGGCTTGGTAGCCGGCTGTTAGCTTCTGTTAGCTCTGGCTTGGTAGCCGGCTGTTAGCTTCTGTTAGCTCTGGCTTGGTAGCCGGCTGTTAGCTCCTGTCTGGCTAGGGCCAGTTCACTTCCAGTTAGCTCTGGCTTGGTAGCCGGCTGTTAGCTCCTGTCTGGCTACAGTGTCATTAGAGAGGATTCTCTTTTTCTTTAATCCAATTTTGCGGCTTCAACCACTCCACCAGCAATGCCCCCACCACGCAGAATTTGCCTTTTAATTTGCCACTGCTTTCCACCGAGGGCCATACAGATCAATATCCTTTGTCTGGTGTATTCTAAAGCGGAAGGTTTTAGCTCCCTAGGTGCTCATAAGAGCACCTTCAATTTTAAGGTTTAAACTCGCTTTTGTAGTCTGTTCATTTCCCGGTTCTCCGTTTTCAATATTTCTATTTTATTTTATTTTGGCTGTTATTACCTTTTCAATTAGTTATAAAAGCCCACGCTAGGGACGCCATGTTAAACCCTTAGGGGTCACGCTGGAGCTTTGAACCCGTCGGCGGACAACAAAAGAATTAGAATCCCTCTTAAATGCTCAAAAAGGACATCTTTTCAGAAATCGATAAAAATAGAAAAATGGCCATTTCTAGTGCTTTGACATGTAAGGTGTAACTGAGGGGTACAATTCCCTGACTGTATTGAATAAGTATGGTATCATTAAACCACTACTGAGTTATGTACATTACTACTGGCCATACAGTACACATATATATGAGATGAACACCCACACAATAACACGGCTTAACAAGAAAGTACTGTTTATAATATTTATTAGAAGAGCACCAAGATTATCTTACATTTATTAAGATTGAGAGTTGCGCTTGTAAGGCGAAGAATGTGCATGAATAGGTCAAGAGCATAAGTCCATGAGCATATTACGAAGGGGATAATTAATACCACCTGTAGCATAAGAATTATATATGGTACACTAGTAGGTCAGCTGGAGATACTAGGGGGGTTCCCTCCGGTTGTAAGCCAGCAGGGGAGAGGATTTGTCGGTAGCAAAAGTCTGGATCAACGAGGAATAAGGAGACTCCAGGTACAGGAGACGGTGCAATAATCCCTTGATCCGTAGACAAAGCAACAGCTATTCTCCGGTGTGCAGTGCCGCATGGAGGAAAGCTAGCCAGCCTCAGAGTCCTAGAGGCGGGCTCGACGGTGCTCCTCACAGGGTAAATCCCACACGGTAGTGGGGGTAGACGATTCTCTGCTCCAGCAGCCACAGGACCAAAGCAATATAATCCAGCCGAAAAGGGCTCTGTAGTCGTCGGTGTAGGTTATCCAGTGTACATATCCACACGGTTCTCGTCTAGGGCTCCTCGGGTGACGGCACAAGGTTAGGCCGCCCAGCCTGGATAAGCACACTAGCTCGGTACGATGAAACGTTGGTAATGCTGGTCACTGTAGAACGGTAGCCGCACGATACACTATACATAATAGACTATTACTTAATAATAGAATAGGTCGAACTCGACGATACAGCGTTAAACTCTGACACTTCAGCTATCAATTCGCACGCGGTCTCAAGGCTCTATTTCGGGGCAAAACGGGCCCACTTCACAGCACGTTGTATCGTGGTGTGAGGCTTCAACTTGTTACTAAGATTACTGCTGTATCCACCTGCGCCGTATTTATACGTAAGGTGAATAATCTAGTACCAGCCTTATTTCTGTCTCATATTACTGCGCAAAACCGGGCATGTACAGACATGTCTTAGCCGTGACTTTGAACTAGACATTAGGGGTATGGCCGTGGCGCCTAGGGGATCGCTGTCCAATAGGAGAACGAATATTATGGTCTGGCCTGTACTAGGTAAAGGGATATTCCGTGTATATGTACAAAGAATATACAAGGGATATCAGATGATATACAAATACTATACAATATATCTCAAGTAATAAATATATATATTCGGTTTAATCTGACCCTTTGTAACATAAGGTATACGTCCCCCAACTTGCTAAACCTAATACGACTTGTAAATACGTTTAATTCTTGCTAGATGGTATGCTTGTAATAATCTCCATTTGCGATAAGAACTACATCGCGTCACGAAAAGCACATACATGGACGCGCGCACACACAAACAGCGCATAGGTGTTAATCACTGAGTGATCTAATATGCATATTCTTCAGCGCGAGAGGGGGGGGGTTGTGTTTCTCACTGTCTGTCGTTGATAATATAATCTGAAGAGGTCCTGCATTATTATTATTATTATCATTCTCGAGAATACACGGGACCCGACGGAACGTTAATTTATGTATTAAAAGTAGTCTTATGCTTTTCATCCTCGCTCGTGTATATACCCACGTCGCGCTAAAACAACATAAACTACTGTATGGCAGAGACAGAGTGCGTGTGTGTACGAGTTATGAGTTATCTCGCAGTTCATTCAAGCGCGCATCACGGTGATGACAGCTCTCTAGAGTAGAAAGGTGCGCTCACAGGGGCGTAGCTGGAGATTCTGGGCCCCATGAAAGAATCAATGTGTGGGCCCCCAATCTATTAAAAAATGTGGGGCCCCCAATCTATAAAAAAAATTGGGGCATTTGCTGGGCCCTTGGAATCATCCTAACCCCCCCCCCCCCAGCTACTCCCCTGCACACACACACACACACACACACACTCTCTCTCTGTCTCAAACAGAGAAATCAAAAGAAATCAGTACATTACAGAAGGAATTTCTTGTACAGTCTTGTACAGTGGGTGACAATATTGTCACAAGGAAAGATGAAATTATCTGTATCTCCCTCTTTCTTTCTCTTCCTCTATATCCCTCTCTCCCCCCCCTCTCCCCCTCTCTCCCTCTATCTCTTCTTTCTTTCTTTCTTTCTTTCTTTCTTTCTTTCTTTCTTTCTTTCTTTCTTTCTTTCTTTCTTTCTTTCTTTCTTTCTTTCTTTCTTTCTTTCTTTCTTTCTTTCTTTCTTTCTTTCTTTCTTTCTTTCTTTCTTTCTGTCTAGTTAGTTGACAGCTTACGCATGATGTAAAAATTGCAACGTTTCAACTAGAAAGGTAGGCTCAGTAGAGGCCCAAATCTCTACCAGACGGGAGCTTTCTCTCTCTCTCTCTCTCTCTCTCTCTCTCTCTCTCTCTCTCTCTCTCTCTCTCTCTCTCTCTCTCTCTATCTCTCTCTCTCTCTCTCTCTCTGTCTGTATCTCCCTCTTTCTTTCTCTTCCTCTATATCCCTCTCTCTCCCCCTCTCTCCCTCTATCTCTTCTTTCTTTCTTTCTTTCTTTCTTTCTTTCTTTCTTTCTTTCTTTCTTTCTTTCTTTCTTTCTTTCTTTCTTTCTTTCTTTCTTTCTTTCTTTCTTTCTCTCTCTCTCTCTGTCTGTATCTCCCTCTTTCTTTCTCTTCCTCTATATCCCTCTCTCTTCCCCACTCTCCCTCTATCTCTTCTTTCGTTCTTTCTTTCTTTCTTTCTTTCTTTCTTTCTTTCTTTCTTTCTTTCTTTCTTTCTTTCTTTCTTTCTTTCTTTCTTTCTTTCTTTCTTTCTTTCTTTCTTTCTTTCTCTCTCTCTCTCTCTCTCTCTCTCTCTCTCTCTCTCTCTCTCTCTCTCTCTCTCTCTCTCTCTCTCTCTCTCTCTCTCTCTCTCTCTCTCTCTCTCTCTCTGTCTGTATCTCCCTCTTTCTTTCTCTTCCTCTCTCTCCCTCTATCTCTTCTTTCTTTCTTTCTTTCTTTCTTTCTTTCTTTCTTTCTTTCTTTCTTTCTTTCTTTCTTTCTTTCTTTCTTTCTTTCTTTCTTTCTTTCTTTCTTTCTTTCTTTCTTTCTTTCTTTCTCTCTCTCTCTCTCTCTCTCTCTCTCTCTCTCTCTCTCTCTCTCTCTCTCTCTCTCTCTCTCTCTCTCTCTCTCTCTCGCTCTGTCTGTATCTCCCTATTTATTTCTCTTCCTCTATCTCTTCTTTCTTTCTTTCTTTCTTTCTTTCTTTCTTTCTTTCTTTCTTTCTTTCTTTCTTTCTTTCTTTCTTTCTTTCTTTCTTTCTTTCTTTCTTTCTTTCTTTCTTTCTCTCTCTTTCTATTATATTACTATTATATATCTATCTAAATATCTAAACCTCTGTCTATCTAGTGTGTGTATGCATGGCATCAAATCAAAGTGTGTGTTGCCTGTATTGATCAGTCACACTATACCCCCCATTCAGCCGTAATTGTTCCCTGCTGGGCCTTTGTTTCATGGTGTGAAGTAGTCATTGACATTGACATTGACATCACATTGCATTCTGGGAAGGAGTGTAGTTCCCTTATCATTAGCTGAATTCACTGAATTCTCTTCAGAGGCTCCTGCTGCAAATTGGTAATGACTGTACCAGAATGTTTGATAGGACATTGATTGAAAACTATCGTCTCAAATTTGACAATTGATGGCTTATTTTGAAGGTATGAATCTGTAATTTTACATTATGTAACAAAAAAAAAGAGAATATTCTGAGAAGGTGGAGCTAGAAACTCTAGACCTCAGGGGGTTAAGAGCTACAGGCAGTCTCTATCTATCTCAATCACCTACTCGAGATAGAAGCCTGTGGCCGCTCGATATCCCCCAGCGAGGTGCTAAACTCGCCAAGTTCTCGAGTCAATTACTATTTCTGTCAAGTTTACTTCATAGTCACTGGCCTAGTTATATCCAGTTGATATGAAATGTAAGCATAGAAGAGTTGTTAACCTCTTCTTGTTTGTAATAAACCGAATGTATGTCTAGGAGAACTCGCATTGCCTATAATGACAATAATATCATTATTATCATTGTTATCATCAATATCATCATTTTACGTAATGCCTGTTAGGCTGCTTCTCTGGAAGCCTGATGATCTTACGTCACCACCACCACCATCATCACCGTCCTCATTTGTGAGGAAAGGCCTGTTAATAACATATATATATATAATATATAACTTGTAGCTGCAAAGCATTAACCAGCCATTGATTCAATCTGTAGTACATGCCGCCAGTACAAATAGTCACCTTCATTGGAAATCAATTGTAGCATTGGAATTGATTGTAGCAATCGGAACATGGCGTCCGGCTCTGGGGCGGTCCCTTCCATCACGAAGCGCACCGTCCTTTTAGCCTCGCCTTTTAGGTGCTGTTGTACGAACTCCGCCTGTTCGTCGCCGGGCACTCTGCTGATCTGGAAATGCGCTTTCATTTCCCGGATCCAGTCCTCCACCGGCGGCTTTCCTCTCTCTTTTCCCCTCCGAACTCGCTACATTTTCGGTCCCGTTGGACATACACGGTCGAGGGGGCTGCACGGGATTCGCGGCCGTACCTGTCGAGGGCGGCTTGGGTCTTTTCCAGGGCCAGCACCTGTCGGTCCAGGAGGCCGGCTTGTCGGTGGGCTTTGTTCGCCAGGGCCTTCACCTGTGCGGTCAATTCCTCCATGGTTTCGGCCTCCTCCATCTTTACCTTGGTGGCGGCGTCTTGGCCTTCTCGTTGCTCCCGTAGGGCCGCCTTCTGAAGTGTAGCGCTTCTCTTGGAGTGCCTGCTCGGTCAACTCCTCCACCGCTTCGGCTTGCTGCTTTAGTAGTGCCGCCTGAGTCCGACACTCCTCCTGCAGCTCCTCAAACTTCGCCGCCATTTCCTGCGCGGCGCGGGTCTGTTCGTCTGTCATCATGGTCTCTCTACTGGTCGAGGTCAAGGAAGTAGATTAGGATGTTGATCCTGTTCGTGATGCCAAATGTAGCAGGGTGGATTATCCCTGCTTTATGGGAGTGGTTGTACACAGCCACCTGGTAGCGGGATGCAGTAGAGTTGGATCTAACTGAACCCCCGTCTTTGGGCCCGGAACGTCGAACTGGAGGTCGGGCAGCAGGAGCGGATGGGGCCCAGGATTTACTAACCTGGGGGTGGTACTCTGGTCCTCCTCGCCCTCCAGGGCGGTCAGCAGTAGCTCCCCACACACTCTCACTTCCCCCAGTACCTCTGTTAGCCCTCCCACACCTGGTGACTGTTAGATGACTAAGGATTTTCGCTCCCCAAAGCAGTACCCTTCCTTAATAACCTGTGGAGACCTTTAACCATGAAATACGAGTATGGTGGGGAAGGGTTAAATAATAATGATAATAATAATAATAATAATAATAATAATAATAATAATAATAATAATAATAATAATAATAATAATAATAATAATAATAATAATAATAATAATAATAATAATAATAATAATAATAATAATAATAATAATAATAATAATAATAATAATATTACCCGGGCAACAAGGGTTAAGACACGGGCTCAGTAACAGACACACACACACCATGCTCCCATCTACGTCTCCTTTATATAATACCTGGTCAAGTCTCAGATACAGGGTTATATCTTAATACACGGGTAATATACAATATGTTCACACTAGGCACCTTGTGCTCGTTCCGTTAATACTACTGCCCCGCTTTGCGGTGGGGAAGACCCAGGTACATGTTAAAGGAGTTCAATGGGAAATTCAATACAGGAACACAGTTATTACACTCAAAAGAAATGACATGTGGGCCCACGTTACCAAATAAAAGGTCCTAGCTAAAGCCGGCTTAAAATGTTTGGGGTACCCCTAGACCAGGGGTGTCAAACTCATTTTCACAGAGGGCCACATCAGCATTATGGTTGCCCTCAAGGGCCAAATACCGTATAAATGTTAATGTAATGTAAAATAAATGTAGCTACACATTTACATATTGTTAAACATGGTGTTTCTGTATTTATTACTTATTCAAGTTATACATATTGCATATTCATTTGCATAAATGTAAAAATATATGTTAGCTTATGTTATTTTAACAAATAATTTTAGTTTATCAGAACCCCATATTACTCCACCAATCAATGATCAAACCATTCAAGTAAATAACAAAGAAGAATATCATCAAATACAAGCTATGACATTAAGTTTGTTCAAAACCTTTTTGTCACAGTCAAGAGGGGCAGAACTAACACCTGTGAGCTGCAAAGAACACGTGGGACAGATGTAGCAGATGTTACAAAAACAAATGGCTGCACACAACCTTGCAGAGGCCATACATCCAACTAATGGAAGATAGTTTAATTAACTTTAATTAACAGATTGCAGAATGGGTACAGTACAGCTCAATACACACAATTGTTAAGGGGATGCAGACCAGAGAAAGACTTTCGACTTGTTTACATCAGGGTCCCCCATTTTCAATTCGTAATGAAATTGCTATTATGTGTCTGCATGAGCACACAACTGTACTGTACTCAAAAATAACAAAATAAGGGTTGTCTCAGTTCACAACTATATTGGTCAAGTTTTGGGTTGGACTTGTTTGCGTCCCTACAGCTTCTTATTCAATTGAGCGAGATGCTCGGTTATGTCACACAGCCAGTTTGCATCTGACAGTTCAGACAATATTTCTTCAACCCTTTGTTACCTATTCCGCCTGGATCTTTTTTGTATTTTGGGCTGTAAAATTGTCAAAGAATGTCTGAGGAGTAAGTGCTTTTGGCTTTTTTCCTTTGTTACCTCAGATGTTCAACATACATGTATGTGTAAGAATGTGTAATAACTAAGGCTGTCAAAGTTAAAGCTTTATTAACGCATTAAATTTTTTTTTTTTTTTTTTTTTTACCTGAGCTCTTGGGGGGCCACATCAAATGACGTGGCGGGCCGGATTTGGCCCGCGGGCCGTGAGTTTGACACCTATGCCCTAGACGCTGCTGCTAGCGTTCGTTTCGAATTGATATTGTTTTGGCACTCGGAGCGCCGCTGTACTTAACAGAGATGACGGGTCCACTCTCACCACCACTCGTCCGGGTGATAAGATGGCCGTCGGGCGATCCCGTGATAACAGCCAGCGGGCCGGGGTAGACAGCAGGGGCAGTGGCAGAGCTGGAGGAGCGTGCTGTGCTGTGGCGGCCTCTGCTGGAAGAAGAGGTGTCCTCGGCTGCGTCGACGAGACGTCCACTGAGGGGCTGAGGGCTGAGCTGGCGCGCGCTAATATGTGGGCTAACCTAAACACAGCTAAACTGTGGGTATTGGTTGACCCTCCTGCTGTCGCCTATATAGCTAACGCAACGTGGCTATGTACATCACCTGTCTTCGGCGACGCTCGCCTAGTGGTACACTCCGAGTCACTATAGCCGTTAGCCACCGGCTAATATACCACATAAACTTCTAGGATAACCCGAGGTATTACTGAAGTTTGTTCCTCTTTCCGTTTCACTATTCCCACACTTCACTATCGCTTGTAATTCTATGATAACCCGTTTTATAGCAGAGTTTCTCTATCTCTCCCGTTGCTCTTCAACAGGGCTCTTCGAGAGCACACGTCTGTCCACGTTCGAGTTCACTGTCTTAGAGGACTTCCTCCTGTTCCGCCCTCCAGGTAACCAGCGTCTCGCTCGCTCATCTCCTTCCTCCTCTGCTCCGCCTGCCACCACCGCCCCCTGCTGGCGACCGCAAACTGGTCCCACAATGGGACACTCAAGACAGGAAGAAGGATGATTTAATGTCACGTTAATAATCCATATTGAAGCCGGAGGGAAGAAAGAGAACCTTGCATTATTGGTCCGGGCGAGATATCAAAGAGAAACACTGGTTATCATGTCTTTGTGCACACAGGGGAAGTAAAAGGTTACGTCAGCACTTCTGAATAATAGAAGAATATTCAGGATGCTACACCTCTATTCTCGAAGACACTCTGATGTCACGAGATCGCCGCCATCTTGGTATAGGGGGACCATACGGATTTATACCATCAAATGCATGCGTTGAGGTCCGTTTTTATTACATGTTTTATCACATTCTTGTTCATTTCATAACATTTTCATACGATTTGTTTTGAAAATATTGAGGCCAACATGGCATTTCACTATTTAGAAAGCCTTTCTGGTGATTCTAAGGCGAGATATGAGTCAAAGAAGCTCCCCCTGATTGACTTGACATAATGTCCATATAAAACACCTGCAGACATGGCCATCTCTCGAATACCCAAATTGAAGCTGCTGTGTTACGTTTTGTACTAATAACAAACACAGACATCCAAATCGCAAGTTTTATACCATCACAGAGGAAAAAGTGGCTGGTGGCTAATGTTCGGCTAACCCCCTCTGGTGTTGTGGTCGTGGTAGCTACATGCTAAGCTAACGTTAATCACATCATATCGAACCGATAGGAGCTAATCTTATCTAATCTTACGTGGTGGTACCACGTGTGCCACTACCCGATCAAACATCCACATAAGATTAGATAAGATAAGCTCCTATCGGTTCGATATGATGTGATTAACGTTAGCTTAGCATGTAGCTACCACGACCACAACACCAGCGTTAGCCGAACGTTAGCCACCAGCCACTTTTTCCTCCATGATGGTATAAAACTTGGGATTTGGATTTTTGTTTTTGTCATTAGTACAACGCGTAACACAGCAGCTCTTTGGCATTGTGAAGGACTGAAGAAAATTCAGCTTGATTGTCTTTAATTTGCCGATTTAACGATCCGTTTCTCCACTAAATGAACTGTACACAATGTACCAGGCTGGGCAGTTTCCCCCCACGCTGCAGTTGCGTAGCAACAACAGGCAGGAAGTTGACTTCGAGAATCTAAAGTCATCTACAGGTAAGCTAGTGACCAATGCTTGTTAAGACAATGTCTACATTTATGTTTGTTTTATATTATATATTATTTATATTATATATATACAATGTGGGAATGGTTCATTTTTCCTAATACATTCTAAGGGGTATGATTTATGACAAGATGGCCGCCAACCCTGAGCTGCTGTGATGAGAGTTGATTGCTGCAGGGGGTAATGAGCAGCAATGCAATTCAGGTGTGAATGCCATCTTGGAGTGGAGAGGCAGAGAGGAAACAGTTCTGTGCAGGGGAAGGATTGGGCTCCTTCAGTGGGTAAAAAATGCCCATTTAGACCAGTAAAAGAGGGTTCAGTGAAGGAATCACTCCAGAGACGCCATTGGTATGTATGTTTGTAGTTGTGGAATTGTCCATTTAAATCACTATAATTTGTACCTGTAGAGGGCTGGGTTGGTGGCAATTTTGTGGGAATCATTCCAATTAATGAATGTTTGGGTGTACTGTGTAACCACTAACCAGATAGGAGGGGATGCCATTTGGCAAGTTGTTTTGTGTACTTTGGGTTGGATCTGGTCCATTGTGATCAAGTAGCAATTGTTTGGTTAAATGAAAGTCAAACATAATTGATTTGGTCTGTTTAAATTTAAAGTAAAATGTATTTGGAAGGTTGGTAAACTAATTTGGTTAAATTGGAATTCAAACTTAATTGATTTGGCCTGTAAAATAGCCTAACAAATTCAAATTGTGTTTGGAAGGAAAAATAATCATATAGGCCTACTGAAAATACTACAATTGAAGTGTATTTGATTATTTGGCATGCACTTGTTATTTGTAGAGTGGCTAATTTTTGTGTTTTTCTTTAAAGGTTTTCAACCTACTCTCGATGATGCTACTTTTGATGATGCTACATTCATGAGAAGTCATTAAAATCTGCAAATTGGAGTCGAGTTGTCCCAGCGTCCTCTGTTGAGGTTTCAAGCCGTTTTCAAGTTTGGGCAGCACTGGTACCAAGGGGAAAAAACCACATAACTTGACAATGCTGTCCCTGTCATTCGCTGTCTGCTTTAGATATGGGTAAGACTGCTGATATTTGGCAAGTTCTACTAAAGTGAAATATCCCGTTAAGGAATATTTATTGCAGACATATATGAGAGCAGGGCATGATTGATGAGGATCTGAAGGACGGCTGGTTTGGCTGTTCCATGGGTCTGTAGGCATCTCCACAAATCATCCAAGATAGACTCATGAAAGAAAATAATTGTTAGACCTCAGCTGTGTTTCCATTATCCTGTATTCTTCTTTTGTTACATTTTGGAAAGAAAAGCTGTGATTGGTTGTAGACTGTACCACATGATCACACCAAGCTGAAACTATAGAACTGGAATAGATAGAAAGCGTATCATAGTAACATCCTTTTATAATGGGTCACACCAGCTGAACATTCAAGAATGTAAATTTAGGTGTGACCTTTCCATAAATTTGAGTTCCATGCTGAAATTTTAACATGATCATTTCTGGTTGTGAGTTGATCCCAGCTATGAACAGCGCACTCATTTGCAAATAGCATTGTGGAATCATGTGAGTTGAGGCTTTGCAGTCATTAGTATGGACCCTGGAGCTGGCATGATTACTGTATTATTATCACAAAACCGCCAGGATGTGTGACCATGACCCTTCTAGCGGGTTGTAGATGACATTCTAATGAGACTCACTGACATGGTTCCAGATCAGAACACCTCAATTTCCATAAATCATGAGAGGGGGGGGGGGGGGGGGGGGGGCAGTTAATGCCATGCTTTGCTCTGGGCAGTAGTTTTTCCAAGTCAAATGATCACCACACACATGAAGCTATACCAGGCAAAGTACCTCTCCCTTGCCCCTCTTCCCCTGGCTTCCATATTCTATTTTTCTTTAATCGAGATATGCTTGACGTTGTTTTGTTTTTTGGAAACTAATCTTGGTACTCACCACTTTGCATATCAGACACCTGCTTATAATTGCTTGCTGTATTTCAGTTGTATGTTATTTCACTCCATTTCCTCCGGCCTCAGTCAGTGCTCCATCCCATGGGGGAGGGGTTGATGTCTTTCATACTTCGATTTCTCCACCCCATGAAGATGTATCGTTGATGTGTTGATAGCAATCATTCCTTAGGTTGCAAGTTCAATAAAGTTTACATTTGTGTGAATCACAGTAGAATGTGGAATACACTAGGAAGTACTGGTGTAATGCAGGATGCATTGTCGCAGTGGCTATAGTTTAGTGCGGTTTGGTGTGGTTTGGTGTGGGTGTAAATGTGATGACGGTTGGTGTGTTCACAATGTTAAAAGGAACGTGCCGAGATTATGGGAAATGTGCACTTAACTGTCTTCTCCGCAGTCGGAGAAGAAGATGGATAGCAATTTCCTCTGCGTGCGTGCCTTCAGTAGAATGCTATCCAGCTGCAAGCTAGCCTAGTTTTGCACAAATTAATGGAAGTGGTTTCAAACCAGCTAACCTTTAGCCAAAAGATAAATAATGTTGGTGTGTTCCTTTAACACGCTCGGGGCCATTGGGATTAGACGGGGCCCACGCTATACGGCCAGCATTTCAAAACAACCTTTCATTGTGCGTGAGGCTGTTTGTTATTGCTATCTGTCCATTCTCATTGTCAATTGACACTATAAACCGTCCCTTCAATATGCCTTAAATAAATAATTTTTTCATCAATACGTTCCCATTTTATAGCGTATTGAATATGAACGTTATAGCAGAATGTTCTGGGGTATTTCCTGGAACGCGAGATATAGGGTGCTAAGCTAATAACGTTAAATCGAATGGCGTTTCGGCTATAGACAAGCTAGAGTTAAAACTCAAAATGCATATTGTCGGTATGCGGGGCACGTTGTTTCTGATTATTGATTACCAATAACAGCATTAGCCTCATTCGCTGACCGGGTGGATGGCTATCAAAGCAAGGCCCGACCAAGCTGAAATTTACGTCAAATCGTTCTTACCTGTGGCCGGTTGGACTGCAAAAAGGATTTCTCAGTTATCGATCGACATCTGGTAGATCCATATGTCAATTGGCTGATGCTATATTCCTTTACTGCACACTGAATTCAGCGTCCCAAAAACTATTCTAGGCGATCGGCTACACGCATAGCTTTAGGCTAACAGAAAAGTCCATTCATAATAAAAAATTTAAAAACACCTGTCTGTAACACGGAACACTGCATTATCGAGACAGCGCCCCTACGAGGATCTGGCCGGTAATGCACTTTTCCGAATTCCAAGAGTAGGGTATATCTGCAGTGCCGCTCGGTGACATTGAGTAGGATATTACAATGGAATAAAAGCCAAAACAACATTGCCACGTATATATATTAGGTGAGACAGCACCCCCTAATGGGGAAAAAAACACTTGAATAGATATCACTATGAAACTTTCCCAGTTTGTTATGTACATATAAACTAAGAAAAATATATTACAAGTTTTCTGAATTTTATGTTTATATATGCAAATGAGGCACTTCCCCCATTAAATATGCACATATTTGCATGTATCTCCAAGACTCATCACCAAAATGGATAACGCCAGATTCAAAAAACTTGGTTTCATTTTGTTGATGCATTCAAAACGAAACTTTGTATAGAAAGACTTTGTGGCTATGTCCTCTTATCAGCCCATACATCAGGAAATACGGTCTACTGTCATAAAAAATACAATAAAATGTACTATTTACCCGGCTATGAATGATATATATCAACAAACCTTTCTATAGAAAGAAGCATAATATGGATGGGAAGAAATGTGGAAAGTTTGGTGTGTAGGTACTAGGGAAATGGAGTTCCAACTCTTTGTGTGTAAGTAAAATGCATAAAACTAGTTTTTCAGAAAACGACCTCAAAGTTTTGTATTGTAAAATGACATACATTTTTATTTGAAACACCCAATCAAACCATTAGTAATAGACAACCTAAACACATGCCTGATAACTGAATAATAATAATAATGATGTTATTGAACTGAACAGAACTACACACAGGCTACAAACAGTGTAGTAACAGTGTAGTAAGTGTAGTACCCTCTAATAGGCAAAATAATTATTTGAATAGATATCACTATGAAACTTTCCCAGTTTGTTATGTACATATAAACTAAGAAAAAAAATATTGCAAGTTTTCAGAATTTTATGTTTATATATGCAAATGAGGCACTTCCCCATTAAATATGTGCACAAGGATGCAATCAGGCAAAATGAAGTCAAATAAAGAACTAAATGTGTGTTATTGACATTTTATTGTCACTAGTTTCATAGAAGACATGTTTAGGAAGCAAAATATAACAATCTCAATATCGTCGAAAAAAAGCAAAAAGGCCGACTTGCATGTTGTATTTTTGTTCAATAAACAATGTGGACTAGGCCAACGGTGACTTTCATGAAGAGGGGAAAAAGATTATCGAAATTGACCCAGTTTTAGCGTTTTTATCAAACATTTTGTCCGTTCAACCACAACCACCACTCGCATGCATATTTTAATCCATGTTTCATAGCGTGCGTGTGTCATCTTAATGATGACATCACACAAAGTACTGTATCAGGGCAGCGAGGGGCCTGAGAATCACAGGCAGGTAGTGGCAGGAAGCGGAGCCTTCTTGTTACTAGGCTAGCCGAGGATCTAGTATCTGTTTCACCTAACACTATTGCTCCGTGATCATAGCCATTTATCTCTAAAGCTAACCACTATTTGTAAAAGCCACAACCACGTTACCATATTTGTAAATACTAATGTAAATCATTGTGTCGTTGTACATATTGTGTATATAACGTGGCCACTGGCCATGACAACATCCCCTCCAAATTCCTCAGAGACTCAGCAGCCGCCATCACCCCAATCATCACACACATAATAAACCTCTCCATAAAACAGGGACACGTCCCCAAGGACTTCAAAATTGCGAGGGTGACCCCTCTGCACAAAAAGGGCAGCAAATTAGACCCAGGCAACTACCGCCCTGTTTCTATTCTCACCTCCATCTCGAAAGTCATGGAAAAAATAGTCTACGAACAGGTCGAAAAGTACCTAGCGGAAAAAAATCTAATCTACGAATTCCAATCTGGCTTCAGAACATCCCACTCCACTGACACATGCCTTCTCTATTTGAATGACCACATCAAACAAGAGGTGGACGCAGGCAAATACTGCGGCATGGTCATGCTGGACCTACAAAAGGCCTTTGACACGGTCAATCACTCCATTCTGATTGACAAGCTAAAAGCAATTGGTTTTGATAGTCTATCAGTGAGCTGGATGCAATCCTACCTTGAGGGGAGGGAACAGATGGTGGAGGTAAACGGTACCCTATCCCCCCCTCTCACAGTGAGCTGTGGTGTTCCACAAGGAAGCATACTAGGACCGCTACTGTTCCTAATTTATGCAAATGACATGTCGTCAGCTTGTGACTGCAACTTGTTCCTGTTTGCGGACGACTCAGCCCTGCTGGTCTCTGACAAGAACAAGTTACAGGTTGAAAAAACCCTCAGCTCGGAACTAGGCAGAATCTGCATATGGCTCGCTGATAACAAACTATCATTACACATGGGCAAAACAGAGTCCATTCTCTTCGGTTCAAATAACAAACTCAGCAAGACCGACGGCTTCTCAGTTACAGTGGGTGACAATATTGTCACAAGGAAAGATGAAATTACCTACCTGGGTTCCATCCTAGAGGCTAATCTCTCCTGTGACAAAATGGCATCCAATGTAATAAAAAAAGTCAACCAACGAACTCGATTCTTGTACCGGATCTCCTCTCTGGTAAACAAGAATACCCTGAAGACTCTGGCAGGAGCACTCATTCAGGGGTACTACGACTATGCTTGCACCTCATGGTACCAAAGCACCTCAAAGGCGCTAAAAACAAAATTACAAACATCTCAAAACAAACTGGTCAGACTACTGCTTGACCTTACTCCTAGAACCCACCTCACCCCTGCCCACTTTGACAACCTAGGATGGCTTAGAGTAGATGACAGAGTACAGCAACTTGCAATGGGCCTGGTCTACAAGATACACTACACGACCAAGGTACCCATGTACATGGCAAAATACTTCCCAAAGGTCAGTGAATACCACGATCACAACACCAGAGGGAGCTCCACAAATCATGTTAAACCCAGATTCGGCTCAAATAAGGGACTAAACACGTTTCGCAATTATGCCACATCAATGTGGAACGCCCTACCCAAAGCTGTAAAGGAATGTGGATCACTACCCACTTTCAAAACCTCTCTCAAGAGACACCTACGGGAGACTGCAATTCAACACTGGCCCCTGTAAATATCCTAACCCAACCCCCTCCAATGTACAGTCATTTACCTAGTATGGTTTTGTCAATAGTCCAATGTACAATTTTGTTTGTTTGTACAGAGTCTCCCCCCCCTCAATGTACAGTTTTGCTTGTTTATACAGTGTGCCCCCCCCCCCCCCCCCCCCCCCCCCCAACCACCTCCAATGTAAATTACCCAGTATGGTTGTCAATATCCCAGTGTACCCAACCCCCCCCACCCAACCTCCTCCAATGTACAGTTTCTACGTCAAATGTATATACTCCCTTTTCTTGACTCCTTCTGTATCACAAACAGTACTGTATTTGCAAATCTGGTATGTCATAAATGTATAGATGTAGCAGTACTGACTATCTGTATGTCATGTATGTCATATATGTCCTGATGAATTGAAAATGGGGGACCCTGGTGGAAACAAGACGAAAGTCTTTCTCTGGTCTGCATCCCCTTAACAATTGTGTGTATTGAGCTGTACTGTATTGTACCCATTCTGCAATCTGTTAATAAAGTTTTCAATCAATCAATCAATCAGCTAAGTTAGCTTGCTAGCCGGCATTCTCGAAAGTCCTAACTCCTGTATACCTTTGTCCTCACAAACAAAGTATTCTGCCAGGGAACTTATGGACACGACAGTAGTAGTAGTTATAAAGTGTTTGAGAGCTTGTAACGGTAACGTTAGTTAGCTATCATGGTAGCCCGTTTCGTGACTGTGATGCACAGAGTGCATCAGTCACGAAAGGGGCTACTATCGTGCTATCAACATGCCGTGACGTGTAGATTGCTAGCCGGCATGATGCATGCAGTGCTTTGCCCCACAGGTCTGAGAAGAGGACCTGCACATTTTACTCGTTCCCGAAACTCCTCTACATGCCCTGATTTAAAATGGTTCACAACAGTAGACATAATGCTAACATTAACGTTAGCTAGCCAGCTTGGTACTATGACCCGTGACGGGCATAAGGCGACAGCCAATAGCGCTGCTGTACTGAACAACAGGCTGCCTAGTGGTAAATGTAGTTCTTTTTTTACGACATTAAAAACCTTATAACTACCTTTGTTTCAACCAAAAATGCAGTAGTAGAGGTCCATCAAAGTCTCTCCGACGATTAAACCCATTTGTGTCTTGTAAGGCATCCATTTGGATCAAGGAAATAGCTTTCTGCACTCGTCAAACTCCATTGTAGTGGATGAGAAGTAGGGAAAAGTTACCTTCAGTGATGTCACAGCACTGATAGCGTCTGATACGCTTTTTGATTGGCTCCATACATGTTATTCGTGCGTGGACATTTTTAACCCTTTCTGAGTGGAATTTCCAGCGTCAAATGGAAAAAAATAAATAATGAAATTAGATACCAATGATGTAAACTACCCATAATTGAAGAGTAGGGTTTAACCTGCAAGTGGCACTTTAAGCATGGCGCCGAAACATGTATACAGGGCTTGACATTAACACCCGCCACCCGCCAAATGCGGGTAGAATTTGGCTGTGGCGGGTAACTCATTCCCGCCACAGTCGCTAGTGACTTTTTTTCTATGAAAAAAAAACATTGTAGTCTACAAAAGGCATCAGCAATAATCCAAGTGATACTACATAATACTACAACTCCCACAACAATTTGGAAAAGTGCATTACCGGCCAGATCCTGGTAGTGGTGCTGTCTCGAGAATGGAGTACTCCTTGTTTTCAGACCGGATGTAAAAAAAATTCATTCAGGCCTACTTTTTCTATTAGCCTGAAGCTATGCCTTCATCAGATTGCATGGAATACCTTTTGAGACGCCGAATTCAGTATGCAGTAAAGGAATATAGCATCAGCCAATGGACATATCGATCTACCAGATGACGATCAATAACTGGGAAATCCTTTTTGGGATCCAACCGGCCACAGGTAAGAACGATTTCACGTAGATTTCATGCTGATCAGGCCTTGTTAGCATTAGCCAACCAGCCAATCAGTGTATGATGCTATAACAAATGCCGTTATTGGTAATCAATAATCAGAAACGACGTCCCCCGCCCCCCCCCCCCCTTTCATGCATTCATGGTGGAACATGATACTATAAAATGGGAACGTATTGATGAAAAAATTATTTAGTGTGGTGATTTTTGGCTGGTGAAAATGGCTTTGGAAAACCACTAGCCACAGTGGTTGTGAGCCAAAAAGTTAATGTCAAGCCCTGCACGTATATATACGTGGTTGGCCCCAAATGTGTTAACAGGTGTAGTGTGTTGTTGCTCAATGGCTCAAGCATGGTTCTCCTAACCCTGCCAGGGTTAGGAGTACAATTCCTGCTGGGGCCCACGCGTGTAGCAAATGTATTCCCTCGTGGTCCCTGTGAAGTGCTTCGGATACAGTAAATGCATCCCTATATCTATGGCATAATGGAAAACATCCACTTCAGGAACCAGCAGACCCCTGTACGCTGAACGTCCTCCCGCTGACTCGGGATCTAATATCACTGGGATCTGTTCTCTCCTGTGTGTCCGTGTCCCTCTGTCTTCTCTGAGAGCGGGCAATGAAAAAAGAGAACCTCCACAGTTTAAAGGGGGCTGTGGTGGGTGGGAGAATACTTGGTCATCCATTCAATTATGCATGGGACATATGATGTGCTAAGAAAGTGAACAGTGTACCAGATGGCAGGTGGTGCCATATAGCTGATGTGCCATGCCGTGCGTATTGCATTCTATTTCAGTGCCTGGTCTCATCACCACACTGTGAGAATCATATGGAAGTCATTTCATCACACCTTGGCTCCGCTAGTAGACGGTGAGAGAAAAGGCAAAAAGTTAAATAAAAAGAAAATAATAATAATAATAATAATAATAATAATAATAATAATAATAATAATAATAATAATAATAATAATAATAATAAATGAAAGATAGCAAGCTGCTTGAAAGCAAAGGTACAACATTTCATGTGTTCAAATAAATTAGGAAGCGTATGTTAACCCTTTCACTACTACACTACAGAAGGTTAACCCTAGGCGGCCGGGTAGCACAGCCGAGTAAGCGTCTGTCTACCACTGGAGAGACACTGGTATCGAATCCGGCTGTCGGCAGTGCCTCCGGCTTGGCCGGTTGTCATACTGGCTCAATTGGCAGTCAGCGGGAGGGAAGCCGGTGGGTGGTAATCTGGTCGTTGTAAACAGCGACTCCTACAGGTCGGTCAGGGCGCCTGAAAAGCGAGGGAGGGAAATGGTGAAGGTAGTGTGACCTCCCACGCTGTAACTGAGGGGTACAATTCCCTGACTGTATTGATAAGTATGGTATTATTAAACCACTACCTGCTTTATGTACTTTAACTTCTGGCCATCCAGTACAAAATATAGATATGATGAACACTTTCCCACCTGATGAAACGAAGTCCACACAAATGTATAAATCGAATATTTTATATAGCAAAGGGTATATACAACGTTCACTTAATGACATTTATGATTTGAATGCACTTGTAAGGCAAATGAGTATTCGTAGGCAAATCAACATTGAATGTCCAATCTCTGGTTACGCAGGGAGCAAGTATACAACCTGGTTCTTTAGGGAACTATAGCGATGGTACTTAAATGATTATAGCTGGATACACTAAAGGGGGGTCCCGCTGGTTGTAAGTCAGTAGGGGGGGGGGGTTAGGAGAGCCGCTGGCGATATCCCATCTGGCCGACGATTTCTTGGGAGAATTCAGAGTGCTGAACACGGTGCCCACAGAACCTCGGTCCGCAGATGAATACAGCTGGGCCCTCTTGTAGACGGTAGCTGCCGGTCCACAACGAAGAGACGTGAGGCGACCTCACTCGGGGTAGAGCGCCGTCTCACCTGGACTCCTCTCGGGGGGGTAGTTCCAACACTCAGCAGTGTTGGCCGTTATCCATGGCATAATCAAAGCACCCAAAGCACGTAGATAATCCAAGCCGTGTAGGGCTCGCCGCCGTCCGGGTAAAGTAATCCAATGTACAGGTCCACTCGTCCTGGCCCAGAGCTCCTCGGATGCAAGCACCACACGTGGTCTGCCCAGCCTGGTTAAGACTCCAGATAACGCCAGGAACGATGGGGGTACTGCTCACTTTATAACTCTAACCGAACGATGCACCATACATAATAGACTATTATTAACTTAATAGAAATACGTCCCACTCGACGGTATAGTGCCAAACTATGACAATTCAACTATTAATCCACACGATGTCTCAATGCCTATTCTGAGGCCAAGTAGGCCATACTGCACCACACGTGGGTCGTGGGTGAGGCTTCACGTCTGTTACTAGGTTGGAGGGTAAAGGACTAATGGACTAAAAGAAAGTTCTACTTTACTTGCGCCATATATATATGCGCTGTGAACAAATAGTACCATTCGTATTTCGCCAGACGTATTCCTACGCGGAACCGGGCTTGTAACGACATGTTCGTCGGCACGATTGAACTTGAACCAAGGGGCTTGGCTGCTGGCGCCAGGTTCTTGTCCAATGGTAGAATGAAACTATTATGGGCTGTTAGTAGACTAAAGGGATATTCAGTGTATATGTACAAGGAATATACAGGGGATATCAAACGATATACAAATACTATTAAATATATATCCATAAATAAATATATATATTCGGTTTAATCTGATCCTTCACAACAGCCGCCCCCTAATTAGTCCCACCTAATTAGCTAAGCAGAGACAGATTAACCGCACTGTCTACCACTCAAGGTCCGCTGTAAGGGTCAGTCAACTCACAAAGTCATGGGGTCATGGTCGTCATCGATAGTGTCTGGGAGTCTGGGCAGTTCTATTAGCCTCGCCACGGGTCGTGTGTAAGTTCGCCCTTGGACGAGCACTTCAGCTGCTCGGACCTTGCCATCGGCACCGGTGATCACTTTGCTTACGCGGCCAGCTGGCCACATAGCTCTGGGTAGTGACTGGTCGATGATCATGACGACTGTTCCTTCTGTCAAATTGTCTCTCTCTTTTACCCACTTCTGGCGGGTCTGTAGAGACGGTAGGTAGTGGAGTAGAAAGCTGCTCCAAAACTTGTCAGCTAGTACTTGACTGTACCTCCACATTCTTCGGCCGTTCGCTTCTTCAGGCCTGTACATTGTCTGGGGTAGCGCGGGGTCCAGCCGCGCCATCAAGAGTGTGTTGGGGGTGACTGGGTCGACATCTGCTACATCACTGGAGACGTAGCCGAGGGGCTTGGAGTTCAATACTCCCTCGATCTTCGTGAGGACTGTCATTAGGACTTCTTCCGCCACAGTCTGGGCCCCAAGCACGGCATACAGGGCTGTCTTTATAGAACGTACTTCTCGTTCCCAGGTTCCACCGAAGTGGGGTGCGTTCGGGGGATTAAACTGGAAGTCAATCTGGGATGGAGTGAGGTGGGTCTTAAGTTCTGGGCCCATAGCTTGGAAGCCCTCTCTCAGCTCTCCCTCTCCGCCTCTGAAGTTTGTCCCGTGATCAGACAACAATGTAGACGGTTTTCCTTTCCGTGATGTGAATCTTCGGAAGGCCATAAGGAATGAGTCTGTGCTCATGGTCGGAAGGAGTTCGATATGTATCGCTCTGGTGGTCATGCATTTGAATACAATACCCCACCGCTTCTCGGTTCCTCTTCCTTTCTTTATGTACAACGGGCCAAAACAGTCCATGCCTGTGGAGTGGAATGGCTTGTCGCCGAGTCGGAGGCGACAGGGAGGTAGGTCAGCCATCCGGGGTATGCTGGGCTGCGCGCGCCACTTTCGGCAGTCTAGACAGGTTCGCTGGAAGCGTCGCACCGCTTCTCTTCCTTGAAGTATCCAATAGCGACGTCTGATCTCCGCGAAGACTCTCTCTGCTCCTGCGTGGTGTACATCCTCGTCGTATTTCTTTATGATCAGCTCTGTGACCTTGTGTCGGCTGTTCAAGACTATCGGGTACTTAACGTCATCCGGTAGATCGGGGGCTCTCCGCAGACGACCACCCACTCTGATGAGATTATGAGCGTCACTCTCGGGTGCCAGGTGGAGCAGTCTGCTGTCTGATGGGACGGGCTTTCCTCCCTGTAGACAGTCCAGCTCATCGGGGAACGAGTCTCTCTGGGCTCGCTGTAGTAGAAGAAGTTCTGCTTCTTCGTAGTCAGCTGCTGAAATGTCGGCAGTGGACTGAATCTCTGGGTGGTGCCACAGGAATGTCTTTAGCTGCGCACTCTGTAGGGTAATGCAATCATCTATGTTGGGGTCTGTGGAGGCGACTGTGCTCAGTCCACAGAACATAGGTTTCTTGTTCTCAGCCTCCTCTTTACTCGCTTCCCGTGGGGTGGGCGTAGGCCACTCTTCTTCCGGGAGCTTGAGGAACTCCGGTCCGTCACTGTAGATGTTGCGACGGGTGAGGTCATCTAGGGACATTCCCCGGGTGATGACGTCAGCTGGGTTGTGTTTGGTGTCCACATACCGCCAGCTCGCTGCTTCTGTTAACTCTTGAATCTCGGTGACTCTGACTCCCACGAAGACCTTGTATCTGCATGAATCAGACTTGATCCATGTGAGTACTGTCGTGGAATCTGACCACAAGATTGTTCTGTGCACCGGAATGGTGAGTTCACGTTGGATTAACGTGGCTAGATGCGCTCCTGCTAGGGCTGCGCAGAGCTCTAGACGCGGGATAGATTGTTGCTTTCGTGGGGCTATTCTTGAGCGAGCCAGGATGAAAGCAGTGTGTATCTCTCCTCCCTTCTCTTGGGCACGCAAGTAGGCCACCGATCCATAGGCTACTTCGGAGGCGTCACTGAAGACGTGTAGATCCATCTTGCATGTCTCTGGCCTCACTGTGGGTGGGAAGTAGCTGCGGCGTATATTGACGCCTGGGAGTGAGCGGAGCTCCGTCTCCCACTCTCTCCATGTGGAGGCAAGGTGTGCGGGTATTGGGTCGTCCCAGCCCTGGTCCTTGTCCCATAGTGCTCGTACAATCATCTTTGCCCTGGTGGTGTAAGGTAGAATACATCCCAATGGGTCATATTGTCTGGCGAGTGTTCTGTACACACTCCGTCTGGTGGTCGGTGTGGCAATGTATGACGCCGTGGATGGCTGATACATCGGCGAGCGTTGGGGGAGAGGCCTCCTAGGCGAGTCTCCTCTTGCGCCTCTCTGTGGGCTGGTACCGGCAGGGTACCATGGCCCGCTGGTCCAGGTGCTATTCCTCGGGGCTGGTCGTGCGTCGTGCTCACCCGTGAATAGAGTCGGGGGTCTGTAGCGCAGCGCCGCGGGGGTATAGCCTGGGCTGTACTGGACCTCCTGGTCCGGTGGAGTACTGTGCTGTCGTCGGGCTTGGTTCTCCTCCTCTCCCTCTTCTTCTTCTATCAGGTCCTCTAGATCCTGTAGTCGTTTATTTAGCTTCTCCGCAGTGTATGCCGCTCCTTCCTTGTAGCTGGGTCTCGCTTGGACCGGTCTGGGAAGGGGGTCTGCGGGGGGTATAGGCTTGGTCTGTTGGTCAAGTTCAGGGTCGCTTGCTCGGTTAGGAGACGCTGCCCTTGACTGTTGTCTCGACGAGTTCCTTGAACCCCTGGCGGAGGGGGAGGGTGTTGCCTTGAGGATCAGCTGCTCCATTAGCTGCGCTTGTAACTTGTCGCGCTCGGCTTGTAGTCTGTCGCGCTCGGCTTCGCGCTTGGTGAGATCTGCTTCTCTTTGGGCACCGGCAGCGGCGCGCTGGGCGTCGGCCCGGTCTCTTGCCATATTCTCTTCCGTCTGAAGCCGTCTCATCTCCAGGCGTATGCGCTCTTCTTCGCTCCGTTGCTGTGTCTGGAGTCGATCGCGTTCACCCTGAAGTCGATCGCGTTCACCTTGAAGTCGATCGCGTTCGGTAGAGGCTGTCAGGCTGGCGAGGAACGCCTGTGATAGCATCCTCTCCGCTTCGCTGGGGGAAGACGGTTGTAGAGGTGAGCCGCTCCTGGCTGTACTAGTTGGGGAGTCCTGGAGCTCTATTTCCTCTGCGCTCTCCTCCTCTTCTTCTGTGCAGAGTTCTCTCTCTGTAGGGTTGTCTTCCTCCCGGGGCTGGTCGGGGACTACTTCTTCGGTCTTGGCGGGGGGTAAAGGCATGTCAGCTCCCTCCTGGTCCCCACCGTGAGCTTGGTCAGTTACATTAGAACCCACTAGGGCCTCTGTGGTCGGGGTAACCTGTTCGTTAAGGTCAGACATAATTTTACTTTCTACTTTTACCGCGTTTACCGTTTGTCGAAGGCTAGGTAGTTGACTGACAGCGTAATCCTCTAAGTACTGAGGTGTCTGTCGTCTGCGCCGCGGGCGTTCTACGTTAGGAGGACCGTTTCGTGGAGTGTTCATCATAGGCCATTTCAATATTAATAACACTATATTAATATTACACTAGTTACCATCCGGCTCGAAGGACCAATTGTAACTGAGGGGTACAATTCCCTGACTGTATTGATAAGTATGGTATTATTAAACCACTACCTGCTTTATGTACTTTAACTTCTGGCCATCCAGTACAAGATATAGATATGATGAACACTTTCCCACCTGATGAAACGAAGTCCACACAAATGTATAAATCGCATATTTTATATAGCAAAGGGTATATACAACGTTCACTTAATGACATTTATGATTTGAATGCACTTGTAAGGCAAATGAGTATTCGTAGGCAAATCAACATTGAATGTCCAATCTCTGGTTACGCAGGGAGCAAGTATACAACCTGGTTCTTTAGGGAACTATAGCAATGGTACTTAAATGATTATAGCTGGATACACTAAAGGGGGGTCCCGCTGGTTGTAAGTCAGTAGGGGGGGGGGGTTAGGAGAGCCGCTGGCGATATCCCATCTGGCCGACGATTTCTTGGGAGAATTCAGAGTGCTGAACACGGTGCCCACAGAACCTCGGTCCGCAGATGAATACAGCTGGGCCCTCTTGTAGACGGTAGCTGCCGGTCCACAACGAAGAGACGTGAGGCGACCTCACTCGGGGTAGAGCGCCGTCTCACCTGGACTCCTCTCGGGGGGGTAGTTCCAACACTCAGCAGTGTTGGCCGTTATCCATGGCATAATCAAAGCACCCAAAGCACGTAGATAATCCAAGCCGTGTAGGGCTCGCCGTCGTCCGGGTAAAGTAATCCAATGTACAGGTCCACTCGTCCTGGCCCAGAGCTCCTCGGATGCAAGCACCACACGTGGTCTGCCCAGCCTGGTTAAGACTCCAGATAACGCCAGGAACGATGGGGGTACTGCTCACTTTATAACTCTAACCGAACGATGCACCATACATAATAGACTATTATTAACTTAATAGAAATACGTCCCACTCGACGGTATAGTGCCAAACTATGACAATTCAACTATTAATCCACACGATGTCTCAATGCCTATTCTGAGGCCAAGTAGGCCATACTGCACCACACGTGGGTCGTGGGTGAGGCTTCACGTCTGTTACTAGGTTGGAGGGTAAAGGACTAATGGACTAAAAGAAAGTTCTACTTTACTTGCGCCATATATATATGCGCTGTGAACAAATAGTACCATTCGTATTTCGCCAGACGTATTCCTACGCGGAACCGGGCTTGTAACGACATGTTCGTCGGCACGATTGAACTTGAACCAAGGGGCTTGGCTGCTGGCGCCAGGTTCTTGTCCAATGGTAGAATGAAACTATTATGGGCTGTTAGTAGACTAAAGGGATATTCAGTGTATATGTACAAGGAATATACAGGGGATATCAAACGATATACAAATACTATTAAATATATATCCATAAATAAATATATATATTCGGTTTAATCTGATCCTTCACAACACACGCGTTACACTTCACCAATGAGAATCCTCGCTGCCAGGTGAAAAGATGCTGCTGGCTGTCTCCTATGTCTCGGAGGAAGCATGTGATAGGTTTCAGGGCTCCCTAGACCGACCAGTGGGGGGCACATGCGTGCAACGACCAGGAAGGGGAGGGGGGAATTGGCATAACGACTAAATTGGGATGGGAGGAAAATACAGAAAATAGGAGGATAAAAAAGTGATAAAAAAAGGTTAACCCTTTCACTACCACACAACAAGGGGTTATATAGTCGTACTGGCGAATCGCGTCTTGCTCTTCGCCATCGAGATGTACCTCATCTCCAGTACCTACGAAAACAAATGCACCCAGCATCTGACCAGGCCCCGCCCCAGTGCCGTACTATAAGGCACCAGGCGTGGTCACCACTCGCCCTTCCTCTATTTCGTTTCCATCATGGCGGATGCTTGCACCCTGTGAATTAGCGTTATGAAAAGTATAGAGAAATTGCGCAATGTTGAGTAGTCGCCGGAGATTTGCCAACCCCTGGAATCTTCTCGGCATGTTCCAACGGCACGTCGGGTCTGTCCTGGTGTTTCCTCGTCTTGTGGCAGCAGATCGAGGGACAGCGTACGATGATTGGCTATCGAGCTAGCTCGTACACAGGTAGGCTCTGTGCCATCAGGCATTAACGCTAGTGTTAGTAATGCTGCTTGTTGTTCTGTTAGACAACCGAGTTGTGTGTCGGCGCCAGGGGCAAGATGTCTGGGTAAACGTCCCTCTGAGTTGGACGTTTTCCAGGCGATCTTGGGGCGCGCTGCTAATACTAATGCTATAATGCTGTGTCACTGTTCTAACGTTCCCCGCTGTGGGATGTCACTAGGCATGACAATGCTGGCGTTGGTGATGTTGCTTGAGTTGTCCCGGGAGACAACCAAGTTGTGTATCGGCGCCAGGGGTAGGATGTCGGGGTAAACGCTGTTGTTTTCCCCATTACCCTGGAGCGTGCGGCTAATGCTATTCTATGCTGGGCTACTGTTTCTGTTGTCTCCCCGTTGAGGGATGTCTGTCTACAGTCTTCCCTCCTCTGAACCATTCATGCTGACGGTCAATCAGTGTCTACTGTGGGAGTATTGCGGGGGGGCTTTGTTTACCTTTTCATGGGTGAATGGGCTGAGATCTAGGGCTGGTGTGCTGTTTGTGAATATTATGAATGAATGCAGGACTGGTTTTCTCTGGTCTGCATCCCCTTAACGTTGTGTATGGGCTAGCCCATTCTACAGTATATTGGTGGTGTTTTAAGTTAATTTATTCATTAACCCCTTCATGGTGCACACCACAGTGGAGGTTACTGGTTGTAACCACCACTGGTGCTCCGTGTTTAGCATCAGTCCTTTGCCTCTGGCATGTTGAAACAGTGCCCCGCCCGGCCGACGCCATGAGGTGGGTCGGCCCGGCGAGTGGCTGGTGGGCTGTGTTAAGCCTGTACTGCCACGGTATGGAATTGGCAGCGATTAGTAACTTTGTTCGACTTGCTGTTTTTTCTGTCAAAAATTGTGTCTAGTGGCGGGGCCATGAGGGCCAGCCGACGTCGAAACATCGTGCAAGGTTGTTGACGTTATTAGCTTTGACCTAGCCGCAAGCTATAACCGCAGGGAGGTTCCCTCCTCAGGGCTCCCCTCTCCGCAGAGGATCTTGGTCTTCCGCTGGAGCGCGGGCAGTATTTGTCCTAGGCCCCACACCGCATCACGCCGCGCAGCCAGAGGTGAGAGCACGGCCTCGTCAGCGACTATGGCGAGGTCCTCGACAGGCGGCCATGTTTCCCCCGCCAGAGGTATCCTGGGCGTTGAGTCAACAAGTGTCCACAAGGCCGACAGCCTTGGCGGCCGAGGGATCGGCCATGTTGGATGAGCACGGCCTGAGAAACCGTCGCCGTCCTGCCGCGAGCAGCCCGCTCTCCGATCACTCCCTCCCCCAACACCAGCGGAAAAGGGGCTCTGATTTGTTTCCTTTGGCTGCGGGCCGCGAGCCTTCGTTGAAGCGCATGCGGCCCCACGTTTTCGCTTCTCATGGGGACAGGGGCTGACACCCAGTTGATGGCTGAGCCTGGGTCTGTCCGTGAGAATGTTGTGCTGTCAAGCGGCTCCCGCACCATAAGCTGTGTTTGGTTGAGCCTGGTGTTACGTCTGTCAACTACAAGTGTTGTCAGCAGGGGGGCTCGAGACCTTTTTTTGAGGCACACAGTGCGGGCTTCCCCGACCTCGCCTTCGCCAGGCCGGGTATCATGTTGGTGCCTCCCACTCCTGAAAGATTGGCAGTGGTCTTGCAGGCGCGTGTGATTTGGGTGGTAGTAATATCACTGCAGGGCTACGGTGTGTAGGAACCCATGGGGGCCTCACACCTTGCATGTCCAGCTGCAGAACAACTCAGCATGTTCTGAGGGGTGTTCAGTGGGGGAGCTTTTGTCACCTAGACTGATGTCAGCTTCCCCCGTATCAAACCGGCCCTTTCTGTCGGGGTCCCCCCTTGGGTGCGATTGCCTCGTGGGTAGTGTCAGGGTCAGATGTCCCGACACGGAACGCTCTGCTCGCACGGGTCCAGGGTTGTCTACGCACAGCGGGTGGGACCGGGCCGCCTATCTACAGTTCCTAGCGGACCTGCGCCAAATGGCGGCGGGTGCGTTAGGAGTATCATCACATGGCTACAGCAGTACCATATGTCGAGGTGGATGGAGAGAACGCTGAGGCGGGGACTTGTATTTACACAACCCCACCCGTTTTCGGGTTTGGTACAGACCCTATTGTCAGGGTCACCAGCAGTGACAGCTCTGGTCAACGAGATCCAATCTCTGTGGACGAAGCAAGCCATCGTCGTGGCGTTTTCCTCCCGGTATTCTCTGGTGCCCGAGAAATTGGGAGGAGGGGTGTCAGACCCATGCTGGACCTGTCCCATGGGAAGGTTCAGCATTTTTTGGATCGTCTCCTACCTGTTGAACACTGTCAGGTGGGGGCCTGGTTCTCCTCCATAGACCTGTAGGATGCGTATTCGCATCACCGATCTTCCATCCTAGGGCTTACCTACGCTTCCTTTGCAGGGTTTAGCGTATGAGTACCAGAGGCTGCCGTTCGGCTTTTCTCTGGCTCCCCGCATCTTCACCAAGTGTGTGGAGGCCGCACTGGGGCCTCTGCGTCGTCAGGGGTTACGAAGTGTATTCTGCCCTGACGACGTTCTGGTCCTTAGCGGTCAAGGTGGATCATCAGGTCTCATACCAGGCAGGTGGTGGAATTCCTACCAGCCTGGGGTTTGCTGTAGACTGGAAGTAGAGTACTCCTCTTCCCAGTCAACGGGTGGAGTGCTATGGGCATCCCTCTCGGAGTGTGTTGTCGACACGCTCTGGAGGTTCCGTCCTAGGACGGTTACGGCGCTGTCCGTGATACGCCTGCTCGGTATGATGGCATCTGCTCATTCCGTGGTCCCTCTTGGCCTCTTCTTCACCCCAGGAGGAGGTTATGGAGGTGGTTTTTTTCCAGTATGGAAATAGACTCGGTGAGAGGCAAGTGGAAGCGGCTAAGGTTCCCGTGTCAGTACTGGGGGACCTCGCCCCCTGGGGAGGGCCTGGGGTCCTCACCAGGGGGGTCCCTATGGGCAGTAGGCTGTCACACATCACGTTTTTCACTGACTCCTCCCTCGCTGGAGACGTGTCGGGCCAACGCAGTAGGGGGCAGCTGGCAAGCCATGCTGCCTGGTCTGCGCTACGTTCAATGTGTTGGTATTGAACGCGGTCCTTCTGGTCATCAAATGGTGTTTGATCAGGACGGACAATACGACGTCGGCGTCGTATATCGACAGACAGGGAGGAGTACGCTCCCCCCGTCTGCACCGGGCGGCGGGCGGCTGACTATGGGCGTTCTCCATCTGCGCAGCCTGAGGGCTCTCCGCATCCCCGGCAGGGTGAATGTGGGTACAGGTGTGATGTCGCGGGGGGCAGTCCTCACCCTGACGAGTGGGGATTACGTCCGGACATAGTCAGGCAGGTCTGGGACCGATGCCGTGGCCGCCTGGGATTCTTTTCCCCCATACATCTGTTAGGTCAGTTGTTGGGGCGGGTACGTTGAGGAGCGCAGGACCTTGATCCTGATTGCGCTGGACCGGGGCGCAGCTGTGTGGTTCCCGGTCCTGATCCAGCTCTTGGTAGCCCGTCGTGGCCTGTTCCTTGGTCATCGCGGGCCCTCTCTCAAGCGCACGGGTCTCTGTGTTAGTTCCCTGTGCTGGGCCAGCCGCTGATGGTTTGGCTGGTGAGAGGGTGAGTCTGGAGAGGATGGATCCTTCTGTGGTTGACACCATCCGGAACGCGCATGCTCCCTCCACTATCGCGGTTTACGCGGGTAGGTGGCGTATTTTCCAAGAGTGGTGTATGGTGGGTGTCCTGCCCTCTGGACGCTGTCCTTTCCTTCCTTCAGTCTATCCTTGATAGACTGTCGGCTTCGACGGTGAGGGTATATGCTGCGGCTATATCCTCTTGTCATGAGGGGTTTGAGGGTGTTGCGTTGTTCAGCCACCCTCTTGTGAAGTGTTTCCTGCTTGGCGCTTGGCGCCTTAAGCCAGTGAAACGTTCTCTGGCTCCGAGTTGGGATCTTCAATTGGTCCTCGGTCAGTTGTCCGAGGCCCCGTTTGAGCCTCTTGAGCAAGCGCCTTTGAACAGCTGTCGTTCAAGACTGCGTTCTTGCTGGCCATCACCTCCGCTAAACGCGTGGGTGAGCTCTGTGCTCTCTCGGTGCGGCCTGAGTGTCTGTCTATTCGTTTCGATAGTGGTGCCACTCTGAGGCCTAACCCAGTCTTCGTGCCTAAAAATATCCGAAGCTCTTTCGCTCCAGGGATATTATGGTTCTGGCGTTTCATCCGCCTCCTCACGCTAGTGAGTTAGAGGCGAGCCTTCACCTGTCATGTCTGGTCCGGGCTTGGGGATTTACCTCAGCCGTACTCAGGGCCTCAGGGCTACCGATCAACTTTGTGTCTGTTGCTGTGGCTCTCGCGCTGGTAAGGCACTGTCGGAACAGTGCCTGTCCCATTGGTTGTGCGAGGGCATTGCCTGTTGCTACACGTTGGCTGGGCTGGCCCCCCTGGGGGTGTCAGGGCGCACTCCACTCGTGGGGTGGCGGCCTCTGCCGCCCTGTTAGGAGGGGCCTCTGTGGAGGACATCTGTGCTGCGGCTTCATGGTCCTCCCCGTGTCCCTTCGTAAGGTTTTACCTCATGGACATGACCGGGGGTTCTGTCTCCCAGGCGGTTCTGAGGTCTGGAACCTCTCCTGCTTCCCGCCTTTCGGTGGGGTAGCAGGAGTGTGTGGGTGTGTGCCACAAGGTGTTGTGTCACACGTGGTCCCGCCTGTGCTGTGCGTTTGGAGGTTTCTAGTTCCCTCTTTTTCGCACTTGGGTGGAGTTGACTGCCGCCTCCTCTTCACTAGGAAGGATGGGTGACGGGACTCCCCTCCCCCCTGATGTGGGCTTTCGGGTCCTCGGGGTGCATTTGTCGGTCCTCACGTCTGCTCTGTCCCCATGATGGCGAAGAGCAAGACGCGATTCGCCAGTACAACTATATAATGATAGATTATGTATATAACCTAGTTATATGAGTACTGGCTGAGCGTCTTGCTCTTAGCGCGCCCTGAGGTCCCTTGGGAGGGGTTTTCTGATGGAAACTTTTTTCCGAGGAAGGGCGAGTGGTGACCACGCCTGGTGCCTTATAGTACGGCACTGGGGCGGGGCCTGGTCAGATGCTGGGTGCATTTGTTTTCGTTAATGAAGTACAGTAGGTACTGGAGATGAGGTACATCTCGATGGCGAAGAGCAAGACGCTCAGCCAGTACTCGTATAACTTATATATATAATAATAATAACATGAGGGTTAGCGCTTTGTAGTGTGGTAGTGAAAGGGTTAAGGGGAATGGAACACAATGATAGGCTGAAGACGACGTCTTCAAACATGTAAATTGAGTTATGTTTTGCTTTATTTTAATTTTTTTGGATTATTTTTTTATTTTTTAAACAGACATATAAACAAACATGACAACACACGATAAGATATACAAGCATTATTAACAGTGCACATCCAATGAAATCACCATTTAGTTAAATGACTTATACAGGATGTGCCGCCCATTGATGCACGACGAGGACTCCGAGTTCTTTAATTACAGATGGCTGTTTATTGATGCATATTCCGTTCATCACCACCGTAGAACTACAAAGCAGGAAATTACAACAGTCAATACTCATACAATTCGGTCAATAGAATTACAAAAACAAAACGAAAAGTGTGAATAAACTTTACGAACCACTTTGGCCTGCTTGCAGCTCAATGGGAGGGGGTTATCTTCAAACTCTAGTACTTTAATCTTTTATCTTTGACAAAATAAAGTGCATAAATCTGCTGCACTGTCTTCTTCCTACAAGTCTAGACACGTTCCGCCAGATCTGCTCAAACTACGCTGGGTCAGAGCGTGAGACAGGACGTGATACGTCACATGAGATAAAAAGAAATATAAAAATAAACATGCGCCCTCTATAGGCGACAGCTGCATTTACACTCCCACCAATCACATAACATGTGATTTTCAACACAACCATTTAAAACATAAGGAACCCTTTAAACATTGGGAACCCTTTAAACAAACCAAATACACAAAAACAAAAAAAAGGTTTCAAAGAGCCTTTACTCTGCTTCCTGTAATAGTACCGTTTTGTGTATGGCTCTCTCTAAATAATGTGGCTGAGATGTGCGTGCGCCTTTGTTGTCTAGTGTTGTGTCACTGACTAACTGGTTAACTCTTCTGACCCTATTGTCAGCAGCTAACTTCCACTGATTTCTTGGCAAGTTCTCATCTTGCTGGTATTTCTCCTGTCCTTGGTCCATTTTCTTCTGTGTTGCAGATTAAGCAGGTACTCCTTTCTCCACCTAGTCCGGAACTCATTTGACACGAACTGAACGCTCTTCCATCTTTTCTGAAGATAGAAGTCTTCTTTCACAAACTCTCCTGGTTTTGTTTTCTTTCCTTGTTGATGAGAATGTCTCTCTCCTTGTCGATGAGGTCTCTCTCCTTGTTGAGAAGGTCTCTCTCCTTGTTGAGCAGGGCTCTCTCCTTGTTGAAGTCTCTCTCCTTGTTGAGAAGGTCTCTCTCCTTGTTGAGACGGTCTCTCTCCTTGTTGAGACGGGCTCTCTCCTTGTTGAGACGGGCTCTCTCCTTGTTGAGGTCTCTCTCCTTGTTGAGAATGTCTCTCTCCTTGTTGAGAAGGGCTCTCTCCTTGTTGAGACGGGCTCTCTCCTTGTTGAGAAGGGCTCTCTCCTTGTTGAGACGGGCTCTCTCCTTGTTGAGACGGGCTCTCTCCTTGTTGAGACGGGCTCTCTCCTTGTTGAGAAGGGCTCTCTCCTTGTTGAGACGGGCTCTCTCCTTGTTGATTCTCATCTTCATTCTTCACACCGTTTGCTGTGGCAGTGCATGGCTCTTGTCCAGTCAGAATGACAGGCTCTTCCTGTTCCTCTCGCTCACTCTCTCCTTGTTGAGAAGGGCTCTCTCCTTGTTGAGACGGGCTCTCTCCTTGTTGAGAAGGGCTCTCTCCTTGTTGAGACGGGCTCTCTCCTTGTTGAGACGGGCTCTCTCCTTGTTGAGACGGGCTCTCTCCTTGTTGAGAAGGGCTCTCTCCTTGTTGAGACGGGCTCTCTCCTTGTTGAGAAGGGCTCTCTCCTTGTTGAGACGGGCTCTCTCCTTGTTGGAACACTGGAGGCGCAAGAGGACGCAGTTCTTTTTGTGGGGTGAGAGCTAGCGAATGTGCTGAAGGATAGTGTAGAAGAGGTGACCACAGATGATCTTCTTCATCATCATTATGAACGCTTTCAGTGTAAACCTATAGCTTTGCCTTAACTGCGTTGAGTTTCTTGAGTTCCTCTAACCGTTCCACTTCTCTCTTTTTCTCATTCAGCTTTTTTCTTCTATCAGCACTTTCCATGATGAATATTTTCTCTGCCTGGATCTTGGCGTTCTCTGCGTGGATCTTGGCGTTCTCTGCGTCGTTTTCAGCCGACCGCCTTTCATCTTCCTGCTCCAGTCTTTGGATTTCTTCTTCTTGCTCATGGCGCTCTCTCATTATTTTTAGTACCTCTGTAGCTGCGGCTACTTCCGCTGCAGCTTGTCTTGCGTTGTGCGACACTGAGATTTCAGAACCACCGTTGTTGAGGAACGCCCTTTTATTAGCAGTCCTGGTTCTCATCTTGCTGAGGAACTGCTGAGCCTTTTTATTAACAGTCCTGGTGTGCGATTGGCATGTATCATTCCTTCTACAGGTTTCTGAGTCTGGATGATCGGGATGTAAAGTGTCTCTCATTTTTAGATAAATACCATCAACCTCAATTTGGGCTGCATTTATTCTGGCTATATGGGAGGGGGTTATCTTCATTAGGTCAGAGTCGCCCTTATACTTGATGGATATTTTCAGTCCATTCATGTTGTGCTTCCACCTCTCATATGCCATTTTGAAGTTCACTTTTAGATCCATCACCTTATCGTCTACAAGAGCCTGTCCCTTTTCAGTAAATACGACTGGCTCACTATCGTCTAGCTTGTTGGACTCAATCTGAGATTCAGTTTGCTGGATCTCACCCCTTTGTGACATGTTTACTGTGTAGTAAATAAATCAATTATGTATTCATTAAATATTTATGAACCATATCTATGGAATAGGAAATATGAACTGTAAATAGAGGGGTAGGCTATTATGAATTCAGTCTAAGAAATGTGTAAGCCTAATAATGAAAAGTGTCAACAAATGTTTTAAGTATTCAAAAATAAAATGCTTAATTTAGTTGGACATTGTAGGCTAATTCAAATCTACACCTTTCTTCAATGTGAAATACAAATCACGAAAAATAACAAATAAACCATAGGCCTAGGTTTATATTATAGTAGCTTACTATACTGGGATAACTGGTCAAATGTGTAGGCTAATATGAAATTCAAAAACGAAAATGAAAATGTAAGCCTAGTAGGCTATTATGAAAATGCAAACTATCAAGTTCGAATATACCATTTATGATTGGCCTTTTCTAAATGAACCTTATAAAGCTAGACTTCATTAATGAATATCAACCTATTCTTAAATGGCCAAAAATATTAAACTGTAAACAACCTTATATAGTCTCAAGAATGTGCGCACTTGCAATGCAATTGTAGCCTACAACAATACTTCTCTCTGAAAAGTCAATACCTGAGACGTGTAGTCAGTCAACTTGGTGAATGGCATTGCCTATGCAGTTCAATTTCAACGTGGGGAAAACGTCTACTGCTTCTTTAAGATGGATGCTGTGAATCTTACTGATACGTGGAAAGGTTCAGCGGCAGAGTCCTGTATCCGCGCCAGCCTCGAGCCGTCTTTTTCCACGAGCTCGCTTGTTTGCCTATGCAGTTCAACTTCAATGTAGGGGAAAGTCTGCTGCTTCTTTAAGATGGATGCTGCGAAATCCTACTGATATGTGGAAAAGTTCAACGGCAGAGTTCTGTACCCGCGCCAACCTCGAGCCGTCTTGGTCCATGAGCTCGCTTGTTTGGCCGTGTGCGCACTGCTGCAGCTCCTTCCCAGCAGAAAGGTTCCCCAGACACGACGATACATCTTCAACTGCAGACAATCCTCTACCCGACGTGATTCACTTCTCATTTGGAGTCTTCAACTCCACAGTCCAGTGTTCTACTGTGCCGCCCATTGATGCACGACGAGGACTCCGAGTTCTTTAATTACAGATGGCTGTTTATTGATGCATATTCCGTTCATCACCACCGTAGAACTACAAAGCAGGAAATTACAACAGTCAATACTCATACAATTCGGTCAATAGAATTACAAAAACAAAACGAAAAGTGTGAATAAACTTTACGAACCACTTTGGCCTGCTTGCAGCTCAATGGGAGGGGGTTATCTTCAAACTCTAGTACTTTAATCTTTTATCTTTGACAAAATAAAGTGCATAAATCTGCTGCACTGTCTTCTTCCTACAAGTCTAGACACGTTCCGCCAGATCTGCTCAAACTACGCTGGGTCAGAGCGTGAGACAGGACGTGATACGTCACATGAGATAAAAAGAAATATAAAAATAAACATGCGCCCTCTATAGGCGACAGCTGCATTTACACAGGATATACCCCTAATACCTGCTATCTAATACCCTACACACGTATGCTCTAGCTCGTCTAGCTCGTAATCCATCCATTATCCCTCGCTCCTAACCAGACACTACCATTATATGCTAGCTTTTATTCTCTCCACCACTTCTAACCACATTGTCATTTTGGATTAATTGAGACCCAAAATTCTTGCTGTAGATATTTCTTGATAAATCACATCGAGATATGTAATAATCCAGACCTTTCGGCAAATGTTTTCCGGTTGGAACCATCGTGATGCGATCAGCTTTTTAGCCACTGTGATACCCGATAAAACCAATCTCTTTAGCTGTGGGTGTACTGCACCCTCAAAAACATCATTCAGCAGTAATACAGAGGGGTGTACAGGTATATTCAGAGTTAAGAGATTTGATAATTGCTGGGTCACCTCTTTCCAGAATGTCTTAACTGGTGGGCAGTCCCAGTACATGTGCATAAATGTCCCCTCATCCCCATTTGTACATAAGGAGCATTTGGAGTCTTGTTTAAGACCCATTCTGTTCAGTCTTATAGGCGTCAAGTATGTCCTGTGAATATAGTTAAGATTGATTTGTTGATGGTCCGGGTTCCTTGATGTAAATCGAACATTTGCCCAGGCTTCTTGCCAATCAAAATCTCTTTCCAGGTCTGGTATATCCCTCCTCCAGACTGTGTCTAGGTGGAGGGTTTCATACGAGGTCGTTAGTAATTGATGATAAAAATCTGAAACAACCTCTTGATGTCTCTCTTTCATAGAAGAATTTGTGTTATCTGTGGTGTACAATTGGTATCTTTAATGGAACACTGTGAGACTTCAAACATAACAATAACTGTGCGTAAAAAAAACGTGTGGACTCGGTGAGATAATTTTTTTTGCGTATTTCTTCATAACTACAAAAACCCTGTTTGTTGAAAACATCACCTAATGAGTGTATGCCTTGCTTTTCCCATATAGGGAATCTTATAGGTCGTTTTCCAATCAAGAGTGCATTGTTATTGAATAAGGGAGTATGATTATGCCATGGGTTAGAATATTTTTTTTGTTTCACGCCATATCCGGATCGCATAAATAATTATGGGGCCAAATTTCCGTTCGCATTGCTTAATTGATAATTTAGTGTATGCTATGTCCTTCAGTCTATGTGGAGCAACTATATTTTCTTCTAAATTTCTCCAGGATGCTAATGCTTGGGGATCAAACCATGTTGTCAATGGTCTTAAGGTGTACGCCTTAAAATAGTGGAAAAAAATCTGGAACTGCCATACCACCATCTGCTTTGTTTCTCTGTGCGGTGGATCTTTTTATGCGTGGTGGTTTGTTATTCCAAATAAATTTGTATGTGGAGGAGTGTAATTTTTTCCAGTAACCCTCTGGAGGGGGTAACGGTAGCATTGAGCTGAAGAAGTTGATTCTAGGTAGTACGTCCATCTTAACTATTGCTATCCGTGCCTGTACTGAGTTTTTAAGTTTTGACCACCTGTCAAGGTCGTCTTTGATTTTATTTTGGATTTTTATGTAATTGTGCTTCACCGTTTGTCTTATGGTGGGGAATATTTCCACTCCCAAACATGATAGGCTGAAGACGCCGTCTTCGAACATGTAAATTGAGTTATGTTTTGCTTTATTTTTATATATATATTTTTTTCATTAATTTCTTGATCAATGATTTGTTTTGATTTTATATTGTTTATTTATTTAAATGTTCAAAATAAAGATTTCAAAAATAATAATAATAATAATAATAATAATAATAATAATAATAATAATAATAATAATAATAATAATAATAATAATAATAATAATAATAATAATAATTAATAAAATACTGTACACAGGCAGACTGCACCTTTAGCCAATTATTGCATTCTATTGTCCTTTGTTCCAGATGTATGTGCTATTTGAGCAAATAATATAATTGTACCTTTGCATTCAAGTGGCTTACTATGTATCAAATCTGGGTACACCATAGTATTTTGTTTTACATATTGTGTTTTCTTAATATAATTGCCTCACAGAGGCGTGAAACTGTACATCTTCTTAAATAAACAGACCATTCATGAGATAACTATGATTATAGTCCATTCATCTTAAATAAACAGACCATTCATGAGTGACTATGATTATAGTCCATTCATCTTAAATAAACAGACTATTCATGAGGTAACTACCTTATGATTATAGTTCATTAATTTTAAATAAACAGACCATTCATGAGGTAACTACTGTATGATTATAGTTCATTCATCTTAAATAAACAGACCATTCATGAGGTAACTATAATTATAGTCCAACACACTGACTATAGAAATGAAAATGCATTTTGAAGATTCATTCTTCATCTTTATCTTCGTCATCTTCCAATGGACATGGTAAATATATGATGTTAATAAAAATTTATTTATTATTATTATTATTATTATTATTATTATAATAAATTATTATTATTATTATTATTATTATTATTATTATTATTATTATTATTATTATTATTATTATTATTATTATTATGTCAATTCACAATATTCAAATGCAAGAAAGAGGGAAAGAATGTATCCAAAGGGAATATATATGTTACACTTTTATTTAATTTTATTTAATATTTTGGCATATTGCACAATATAGACTAGTCTATTTCAAGCATATAATTGTAAAATAACAACAACATAGCAACAGTGTATTTCCCTTGGTGTATAAACTCTACTGTATCTCCACTTTGTAACTAAATCCTTTTCACTTCACACTTTCTTCTCGTGTCACATGGTGTCTGTGAGTGGAGCAAGCACAGTTCCAGCCGGGCTGAGTGCCTGGCAGCAGCAAATGACCATGGGTTACAGTGGTGCAGTGACCCGGATGACATGCTCCTCCGGCTCGGGTCACTGTGGTGTGTAGAGTGAGTTTAGAGGGGTCAGCTACTACATAATAGACTACCGGTGATATAGGCTTGTGTTGTTAACTTTATCTTTATCTTTATTACGGATCCCCATTAGTCATCACCGCAGCAACAACTAGTCTTCCTGGGGTCCACACACAACAAAAACAGTACATACATACATAACATTATAGTAGCATACATTTAAAAATATATTCCAATATTCCTACATATAAAAAATAAAAATATAAAAATATTTCCAAATAGCATTACAGTACACAAACAGAGTATCAGATCACAGAAAATACAATAAAAGGGATTAAACTCTCAGACAGTCATATCTTTACAGTGTAAACTACAGTATCTGTGTTTTTCTTTAATGTAAACTAATTTCTTTTTCTCTCAATGCTCTTTTCAAATTATTTTTAAAACTTATCTTACTGGTTATCTGAGTAAGATGTACTGGCAGTTTATTCCAATATGACATGGCTCTATATAACAGTTTTCTTTGCTGCATTGGTTTTTGGTAGTAGCAGTGTGAACGTTTCCCTACAGACATGCCTAGTATTATACTTATGTCGATCATGTGTACATGTTAGCTGTGAATACAAACAGATAGGTTCTCTTGAGATATATATATTCCTCATGAACAAGATCAGGCTGCAATCCAGTCCGTCTTCCACCTTCAACCACAACAGCTTGGTATGCATCCCCTCCACACTGTTTCTCATTGAGCAGTTCAGGGCCAGACGGGCCGCTCTGTTCTGAGTGAGCTGGATCTTATTGAGCTCTTGTCTTGAGGCATTAGACCAGACAGCTGGACAGTAGTCAAGGTGAGAAAGAACTAATGACTGTATCACTTGCAGTGATGCCACAGATTACTTGTAAAAGTAATCCGATTACTGATTACTGATTACTCCTTTAAAAAGTAATCCAAGTTACTTTACTGATTACTTGATTATCAGAGTAACTTAGTTACTTTGAAAGTAACTAGGTTACGAAGTCGTCGTCGTTCCCCCAACAGTTTTTTTTAAACGCTTTATTGAAAGTGCATACATTGTTTTTAACTTGTTTCTCTGCACATAACGTAAATTGTTAAACTAGTGCTTCAGCTTCTGTACCATCAAGTATGGTAAAGCAACAGTCTATGATGCTCACAGCATTAGCGCAGCCAGCCAGTGGTTTTACAAAACCAGTGTATCCATTCACATCTAACAAATGCAGGCTGAACTATTCAATTATATCAACTGTAACTATTAAATTGTTTTTATAAATGTCTCTCTATAAACATACAATCAGTCTCTCTTTAACATGTAAATTAACTGTAAATCTGGCAAATAAGAGCTTTTGCTCTGCCACCATCAAATATACATTAATCAATAGGGAAAGAAACAATCTCTCTCTTTTGCTGTTTGGCTGGCCTCCGAGTCCTCCTGTACCTAGTCGAAGCGTCGGCTAGTGTTGTGATTCCAGATGCTTTCAATGCAATTGGATGTGCTGTTTTTAGCGGTAGACAGTAACTGAGGCTACGTTTAGACGGGCGTTTTGGGGTGGAAGTCTGAACAGAAACCGCAAAAGTCTTCTTGCGGTTTCACTTCGTTTAGACAAGCGTTTTGGGGTGGAATTCTCAGACGAATGCAGATGAGGCTGTAACAACGGAGCCCTGCTGTCACACGATTGGTGCATATGTCACATGACGTGCTGTGAAGACCCGCCCTACTCTGCCTCTGATTCGCAGACTGTGGATGGGGAATGTGATTGGGCCAAAGCAGAGTCACTCACAGACAGAGAGTCCAGTCACGCCGCGGGACACATTCTTGTGTAACCCTTTCACTGCCACACCACGTCACTCCCAAATAAGAAAAACAGCTCAAAATGTATTTTTGACTGTCGAAAACGAAATAAAATACTGCATTCCGCCTGCATTATGAATTTATGATGAGATAGTAACGAAATAGTAACGCACAGCCACTTGGACAAGTAACTGCAATCAGATTACTGGCTTTTAAAGATTAACGCGTTAGATTACTATTTTCGGGGAAAAGTAATCAGATTACAATAACGCGTTACTTAGTAACGCGTTACCGGCATCACTGATCACTTGCTTCAATATCAGATCGGCTAGAAAATACCTACACCTTCTGATAATTGAAATACCTCTGCTCATTTTGGCAACCACATTGTTGGTGTGAGTTGACCATGAGAGTGTTCCATCAAGTGTGACACCCAACAGCTTTGCCTCTCTAACTTGCTCAATAGCTGTTCCGTCTAAAGATATACTTAGCTTCACGTCTTTTCTTATAGTATGCTTGGATCCCAATATTAGGCTCTTGGTTTTTGAGATGTTTAACTTCAGACTGTTTTCAGACACCCAAGTGGACACTAAGTTCAAATCTCTCTGAAGGACTTCATTAAGCTCTTCTGTCTTGTCTGATGATGCATACATTGTAGTATCATCGGCGTACATAACCATACATGTATTTTCTAATACCCATGGCAAATCATTTGTAAAAATGGCATAGAAGAGGGGCCCCAGGCAGCTTCTGTGGTAGTTTTCACAAGCAAACTGTATAATAAACTGTTCTGGGACCGGACGGCAGCCTGGCAGCGGTGGTAATTGCATTCATCATACATTTCTAACTCACAGACGATCGCTGCCAGTCCCCTCTCTGAGGGGGATGGTTGGGGATATAAAGGTTGAGTTTGCATATAGGCTGAATACACTCTTATACAACATACTACTGGCTTACTTCCTCAGGCCAAATTCAGAGACAATAGTGGCTTGTTGACCATAAACAATGACACACCAGACTTCTGTCTCAAACTCCCCAAGCCGAACTTTAGATACAATAGATCAATAGCCATCCTGACGTTTGGGGCTGGCTGAGACAATGGAAGTCGACACCAGGCCCTAAAACACAGGTTTATTACTTCTCACAACAGAAACGGCCAAGCTGCAGCTGTTTACAATTGGTCCCCCAATAGAAACTGCCACAGGCAGCTGTTAAAAGTAAATTTGGGGGAGAACATTACCTCCAGCAAAGATACCCTTAAAAGGCTTTTCCGGAACATATCTATTCAAAGAGGCAGGCACCTAGTTTCATCTAGTGTCAGCGAATCAAACGTGGCGGTAGACTACAAACGGTCACGACCACTGGTTATCCAATCGGAAGCTCTCTGGCTCCCAGAAAGACCCGCCCTCATGACGTAAAGTTTGGCGGGAGGAGTCTAGTCTTTAAAGTACGTGGTTCTGATCGAGATATTCAGAACCCCACGAACAACTGAGCGAAGAACATCCATTCTACATTCTCTTCCCCCTACTGGCCGGAGGACCGCGTCGACGCATTGAGACGACAATTCCAACTACCATCGAAGAAGAATAGCCGAGAACGAGAGATGCTTATAGCTGTTTAGATATTGAACGTTTAGACTGAATTCTGCTGCCCGTCGGCATAGCGACTGCTTCCAGCAGAATTCATTGCACTATTCTTCAAATCGTTGATTTGTAATTGTTTGGAATCCCATTAAAAAACCGGATCCATTCATATCAATCCGCTCGGAACTCCTTTTTCTTCAAACGCCGCCTCTCTGTTGACGCCGTGTAAAACCATTTCCTGGTTTTGTTTTAAGTACCACAGGGCTTGTAAGATTTATACACAACGCAGAGCAGATTAGGAATTAGGTTCTGATTTATATCAGAACAGCATAGCCCAGTGGGTTACTTCAAAGTGGTGTCGTGACCCAAGGACCAGAAGCGGCCGTGAATTGAGATTTTTTTCTTCAAACTCGACAACAACCAGGAAGCTGCCGAAGGACTTCGACAGCATCGAACCTGAGAAATAGGTGAGTGATGACGAAATATGTGGTCGCTCAGTTCGAACCAAGGGGGTTGACAAAGTATTACCTCATATAGATATATGAAGCGTTGGGTGGGCATAACTACTGTGATCATATTGGATTAGTTCAACCGCGGGTTGAAGCGTCGAACTACATGAGATGGAAAGGCCTATTGAATCGTGGGCCCGGTATATCTGGTGTTGGCAAGATTCGACAGGGCGTATTCTGGGGAATGGAGAGACCTAATCATTTGACCCAGAACCGGACGCAGCGAAGTTGGTAATTTTTTGCGTATCTGAACAATGGGTGAGATATGTATTTGCGCCGGTGAGATGGGGCGAGTGTCGGCCGGGAGCTGTGACTCAAGCAGCGCCCGGGTGAGACGTGTTCCATCGGAAGTAAATGCAATAGTTCAACGTTGTTTGGATTATGTAATCAGAAGTGGTAAGTGACGAAGAGCGATCGATATGGTACAGGGGGCTTGTTATGGATCACGGGGCATAAGCGAGTCAAGTAATATGAGGGGTTAGGTCCTAGCTGGAAATATACGTAGGTTGTAACATGTTAAAGCAGAGGCAGCCGAGGATGTTTCAATTCGACGAATCGTGCTCTCTGCATTAATATCGACCGAACTAAATGAAGATTATGCCCGCATTAGGGTGTATTTCAAATAGATCAAGATGACGAGGGGGTTGTCTACAAATTGAGTTTGTGGATTACAGAAACCCCAAAGTCGCGGAAGATCCCTTTTAGTGCGTGATACTCCGGAACATATTACGAGACACGTCTGCCGTAATGGCTGGCGAACAAAATAGTACTTAATAAAGTGTCGGTTCAAAATACTGGTTGTAATCTAAACGTTAGGTAAGATTAAAGTGAACTATTGCACTTAATCTCGTTTTTTATAAACGCATAGGAGATATTAAAAAATTTAAAAGTAGAATGTGAACTTTTAAAGATGGCCGCGCGAGCCTGACAATAAGACTTTAAAGATGGCCGCGCGGGCTCGAAAATGGCGTGTAATCAGATTATGAATGGTGAATGAGTTGAATTAATAATAAGTGTGTGTGGATGGTAGAGGATAGGTGTGCCTGACATAACAAAAGGACTTATTGTTATATTGTACATTGATTAATGAAATAAGGGATTAAATCTGTATACTGGTGCTTATGTTGAGATTAAAGTTGTTTTGGCATTATAGGTTAGTGCTGGCCAAAGCGCGTGCTCGTCAAAGCTAGAGAGCGGCGAAGCGCGGGCGCGTCCGTACTCGTCGAAAGCTTGTGCTAAGTCGAAGCGCGTTCTCGGCAAAAACTCGTGTGCGGCAAAGCGCGTGCGCGTCGTAGCGCGCAAGAAAGAGGGTGTAAACAAGCGGCTAAGCTAGCTACATGCTATATGGCCGAATGGATGAAGCGATGAGATTAACTCGTCGGGGATCGCTAGGATTGGACAATACTGTATGTTGTGAATGGGATGATAGTACAGTGCAACTGAATTGTCATTGATGTTGAATGCAATGTGTGAATTGCAGTATTGGCCAATGTTAGTACGGGTGCTGAATGTGTGGAGAATGAGAGGGCCGTGTGAGAGGTTTGCGCATGCGTATTGGTAAGGAAGGGCCATATGTGTGGTATGAGGAGTGGACGAGAGGAAGGAATTGAGATGTGGTTAAAAGTACACTAGGTGGCGCCAGAGTCTGGCCTGGAGCTTCCGTCCTGCCTGCTGACGTAGGCTGGGGGGATCCTCGGGGAGTCTCGCGATGTGCGGCCACTTTAGGTGGAGCGATGTGATCGCCATTTTAGACGGGGCAAGAAGAACCATTGTAAGGGAATTATATTGTCAAAAGCAATGTGGGTGGAACTGCGATAGGGGGCGGTGGAGGCATGATTTTGGACTCCCGTCCTGAGCAGATATAGGAAGCGTTTAGCGGGTGCAGTGTATGACGTGCGTTGGCTTTCAGAATGGTGAGATTTATGGTTAGGAACGGGTCCCTGTTTTAGGACCACCCCCCTCCTCTCTCTCTCTTCTCCCTCCTCTCTCTCTCCCTTCTCCCTCTCTCTCTCTCTCTCTCTCTCTCTTTCCTTAACCCACCTCCCCACCCCCTCCTCTCTCTCCCTGACCCTCCTCTCCCTCTCTCTCTCCCTCCTTTATCTCTCCCTCTCTCTCTCCCTGAACCCCCCCCCCCTCCTCTCCCTCTCTCTCTCCCTCCTCTCTCTCTCCCTCTCTCTTTCCCTAACCCCCCCCCCCTCCTCTCCCTTTCTCTCTCCCTTCTCCCTCTCTCTCTCTCTCTTTCCTTAACCCACCTCCCCACCCCCCTCCTCTCTCTCCCTGACCCCCCCCCCTCCTCTCCCTCTCTCTCTCTCCCTGACCCCCCCCCCCCTCCTCTCCCTCTCTCTCTCTCCCTCCTTCCCCACCCCCCTCCTCTCTCTCCCTGACCCCCCCCCCTTCTCTCCCTCTCTCTCTCTCCCTCCTTCCCCACCCCCCTCCTCTCTCTCCCTGACCCCCCCCTCCACTCCTTAACCCACCTCCCCACCCCCTTCCTCTCTCTCCCCCTCCTCTCACTCACGCTTTCCTTCTCTCTCTCCCTGACCCACCCCCCCCTCTCTCCCTCTCTCTCTCCCTGAACCCCCCCCCCTCCTCGCCCTCCCGCTTTCCTTCTCTCTCTCCCTGACCCACCCTCCCACCCCCCCCCCCCCCCCTCTCTCTCTCTTTCTCTCTCCCTGACCCACCCCCCTCTCTCCCGCTCTCCCTCTCTAACCTGCCTGGACTTACATGTTTCCCCCCTGGCCCATTCCTCTCTTGACCGCTCAGTGGTCCCGTCACGCCCTCTCTCCTACCCATCAGGTGTGCCGGTGCGTCCTGAAGTTATGTTTAAGTTTGGGTCCTCACTTCAGTGGGCTGTTGGCTGTGGGGTGTGTTGTTATAAAGCTATGTTGTTATTTGTGGGGATTGCAGGACATATTAGGACACGCGCCGGTGAAGGAGGAACACGGAGGAGGACGGAACACTCAACATGGTTCCTGGTTTGAGTGAAAATAGTAGGCGGGTGCTTTTGGGGTGTGCTGTAGCGATGGTTTGGTTGTGTATGTTGGCTAGCGTGATACTGTATGGTCCATTTCGACAGCCTGAGCTGCCAGAGGTGGTGGTAGTGGGTAAACGGTCGCTGCCAGACCATCACGGTAATCTTTTTTTAGGGATGGCGAAGACAGTGGCAAAAATGGCTAATAGATCAGATTGCTATGTGTGCGGCCTGTCCCCACAAGCGGCCAACGCGGGCCTTCCTCTAATTGCACACCCTATAACGAAGTGTCATGCCAGCGTGTTAAGAGATTTGCCTACCCCTGACCTGTGTGACGGGGTGGGACAAGACAGGATTGAGAGGTATTTGGGACGGGGGTCAATGAAGAATAAAATGATAAAGTATGGAGAACTGTTAGACAATAGCCCCATTCCGATAGCATATAGGTCGGCTGGGTTTGAGAAGTGCGTGGAGGGTAAGTCCAATGGTAAAATCGTGGGGTATTTGGACGGCTGCTTGGGAGATAGTGGGGTCTGGGGTAAGGATTCAGAAGCCCCGGCCCCTAATGGGGCGTTTTGGATTTGTGGTGAGTTTGCGTACGCCTCGTTGCCAATTGACTGGAGGGGAAAATGTGCGTTGGGTTACTTAGTGCCGGCTATGAGGGTATCTGATGTTTTGCCAGCGTTTCCCAAGACAAGGAGGAGGAGGGATGCGGACAATTTTTTCAGGGTGGCGTTTCCCTGGTATGGGGCATATGCAAACATGGAGGAACTGGATCATTTGGCTAGAGTATTTGAGGATATGGCAGTCACAACAGCGAGGGGCTTGGGCCTGGAGGCTCAGGAGTTACGGTCCTTACGACTGATGGAGCTGCAGACGAGAGCAGCTATGGACTTCCTGTTGGCGAAGTCAGGAGGCACGTGTGCATTGATTGGTCAGGAATGCTGCACATTCATACCAGCAAATGATGAAGGTGGTTTGCCAGCCATAATTGAGCATTTGAAGAACATTACTAGGGATATGCAGGACCCTCGGGAGGACTCGTGGGAGGACTGGGGTCATGATCAACTGGGCTATATATGGTGGTCTGTTGTTAAATATCTGCTGTGTGCCGTGGTGATGTTTGCGGTTATAGTTGTCTGTGTGAATGTGATCAAAGTGTGTGTTATGTATATGTTCAGGACTCTCGGCGCGGCTGGTTCTGCGATTGAGAGGCCACACTGCTCGGCTGCACCTGCGTTTGCTATGATGATAGTGAGGGATGACGCGGAGGGGGGCAGGGTGGGTGTGGGCGTTCCGTTGAAGCCAAGATACCCGGCATACGCGCTGGCGGCTATTCTCTGATCTGGGTGGTGGACATTCTGGGTTGGGGAATGGGAGGGCCGGGGCGTGCGTGAGGGTGTGGGGTGGGGGACGTGCCTGAACGAGTGTACATTACCGTTGGTTGTGTGGATGTGTATGCAATTTAGTTTTTCCCATAATAGGTACGTGAGTGATGACTGTATTATGTGGAGCTGTGTACCCAGAGTTCGGTGTTGGGTCCGGTCGGCTGTGCATGGCCATCCGGCAGGGCACTGGATTCTGGGGATGATAGCTTGAGTGATGGGATAAGATGCTTGGATGCTGACTGCTTTGTACCTGTGGTGGGGTGTGTTCAGACCGCTGTGGAGGGTCTATTATGGACTCTTCAGAAAACAGGGGTTGACACCTCACGGCGTGCGTGGCGCGGTGTCCGATGCATTCTTTAGATTATCTCTGGGGGACACGAGTCTGGGTGACGAGTGTCCCCTGGGGGATTGGTACTGAATAATGGAAAGAATGTGAAAGAATGGATGTAATGATACTAATCAAGATGTTTTTGTTTTCCGAGGGATATCAGAATTGGAGTGGAATCAAGCTGAAATAGTGGAGAGCCGAAAGTCGACAAAAATAGGAACCCAGTGTGTTGACGGAGATCGAACGGGAAGAAAATCAGGGAGTAGAAACTGGCGATATCACACACATGTATCAATTACAAATGTCTCGTGTTTAAGAGTGTATGAAGGAAGTACAAAGATACTCATACAGTGAATGAAAAGAACCTCTCAGAAATTTGATTATATAGACAGAGTAAAGTACAAGTCCAGTTGATAAATTAACAAGAACTGTTGTCATTGTGTGCTCTGATCTCCAGCAGTTCGATTGGACACGCGGAACACCACAAATCAGGTAAGAATAGGAATTTCAGGTGGAAAAAGGGACAGAAGAGAATAGGAAGGGCCTACAGTGCCACTATTGGTTGTCCGAGTAGGAGTCAGTCACAAAGAGCATAGACACCTACATTTAGATAGGGATTACAGAAAATACTTTTCTGCCTGTTGCCATTGTTACAAGATCAAAAAGGATAAGGGAAACTCTAGAAAAATGGGAAAAAAGAGCGCATATAGGAAAATGAAAGCCGCAACCCAATCGGATAAGTCGACCCTAATTGGTTGGATGGAAGAAAGTCCAGTACAAATTATTGCCGACGAACACGACCATACAAAAGGTAACAAATATTATTTGAAAAAAGCAGCTTACGTATCGAACAAATGGAACGAAAGATGGAAACATCTTGTGAACCGTTGGCCTATCGAAGGTTCTTTTGATTTGGAGCTAATAGCTGTCATAAGAATGCTAATCAGTACATATAAATACCATGGGACAGAAGAGGATAGGGCAAAGAAATTTTTGCAAGAAACTAGTATGATAGAAGCTTATGCACGGGAGGCCGAGAGGAGAGATAGTGACAGGAAGGGCATTGCAAATGTCAATGATGCGGCCAACCCAGGAGAGGAGGTAGTCCCGGTCACCATAACTCCCCTGGCCCCTAACACAACACCTGTCATCGCCCAAAGTGCAGTTCAGGTAGCCTCACTCACCCCAGCATCCCATCTTATCGCTCAACAGGAAAGGATTGAGGGAGCTTTAGCACCCCCACCATATGCCAGTAGGAATGGGGAACGAGTGTACCCTATTCTACCTATATTAGAAATGAGCAGCCCTTATCAGTTAACAGACGATCGGGGGATGGTAGAGACGGGACAAGCAAGAACATCAATTCACCTGACATCTAGGACACAAGACAGTCCACCCCGGGCTCGTTCAGAAAGGGGATATGCGTCCTCACAACGTCAAGAGGAAAAGACTGAATATTTGTCAGAGCGAGCCAAGCTGATCCAATTGGCTGAAGGGGAAGGACAATGCAACTATGACGCGCTGGTAAAGCGTAAAGCGTGGGAAAAGATGAAGGAAAGACACGGCCCCACCCCAGACTCGTCTGACCGCCAGAGCGAGTATCACAGAGATCGCCCCCCCCCCCCATGTGAGTCCAGCAGGTACGCAAAAAGTGACAGTTCCCCGATTGGTCTCACGAAATCAGAGTGGGCGCGTCAAGAGGGAAAACCCGAACCAGCACTAAGAGGTAAGGAATCTGATTTAAACATCTCCTCCTCACAGGGTGCTGAACTTGACGAGAAGATGGTAACGATAAAGGACGGTCTGATGGGGATAGACCAGGAGCTTGTGGTATTGGACAAGGACCATGCTGACATAATAGTGCGGTTGACGGACCACGACACTACAGACGTTCGAGGGGCGGCGGAGTATAAAGAGATCATCGAAATGCGGGAAAACATTGAGGAAAAACGAAACGCCCTGCGAGACAAAAAAGCAGAGCAGAAAAAGGCCCTCGAGACGGTAGAGGATGCTGTGAGGGATAGAATAGAGACCAGATCACAGACGAGAAGTCAGCAACTTCACATCAATGCCCCCGTCAAAATAGCTCCCGTAATAGTAAGAGGACAGGAATTGGAATATCACCCCTGGAAGGGGTCCGACATGACTCAAGTGTCTGAGAAATTGCCGCGCCTCCAGAATGGGGCCAATCCGTGGATTGCCAAACTGGAGGGACTGATGATTGGACAAGAACTGGCGATGGGGGATGTAAAGAAAATATTGACAACCGTGATGGGAATAGGAGGCATGGAAAAAATACTGGAGAAGGCTGCCATGGGAGACCATGTGGGGACTGGAGCACATGATGCGGACTTGTTCGCACGGTACAGGGGAGTACTGTGGCTGGCCCTCCGAGAAACCTATCCGACTAGGATGCACCCAGACCAAATCCACATTGGTACCCTGGGGGCGGACACCCACCCTAGGCTGTACATACAACAAGCCTATGCCGCCTGGAAGAATACAACTGGTCGAGATGTAGAACTTGACCCCCTGCATGAAGCCACGCTAAGAGCAAAGATTGAAAACGGCCTCCCCATGGAGGTGAGGCAAAAACTGGCCGAGGTGGTGTCTCTGTCAAGTATGGCCCTGAGCTTTTATGTCGATAATGTGGCCCATCAAGTTGAACTACATCGGAAAAGGGAGCAAAACAAACAGGATAAGGATATGGACCAACACCGAAGGATCCTGTATCAACAGCCAACCGATGCAGGGAAGATAGTGGAATATCTCCAAGCCTTAGTCCAGGTCCCACAACCAAGAGGTGAGACGGGCTCCAACGGGGAACCACATGAACAGAGACAGGCTCAGACGGGGACGCAGTGGGGTCCTGCGCCGGAACAGCAACAAAACCCAAGAGGAGCACCCTGGCAGTCACGGGGACAAGGTGGAGGCAGAAGAGGGGGCGCGAATGGATACAAAGGTCGGCAGGTTGAGTGCTGGTCGTGCGGGGAGATCGGACATATTTCACGGGAATGTGAGCATGGCTATCAAGCCAGAGGGGGAGGCCCTCGAGGGGGGAACAGGAGAGGAAATTGGCGAGGCCAAGGCCCACCCCGAGGTCAATACCCTAGTGAGAACAATGGCCCGGTGAATCCATCAAGAGGGCCAGATGAACCACTCTGAAGAGGCCCAGAGAGTCCAATGGGGAGGTGTCAGCTGTCAGTGTCGTCTTTAAGGGAGGAGCCTATTGTGTGCGTAGCGGTGAATGACAAATCTGTCGAGATGATGGCAGACACCGGTGCGGCCTACACGGTAGTGCAACCCCAAGACGCGACGCACCTAACCATGTCCGGTCGATACGTACGGACAATTGGATTTGAGGGATTAAAACAGCTGACACCGGTGATCGATCCTGTGACTCTGAGATATCGAGGCAGGGAAGCGACTCTTCCTGTGCTGGTCTCGGAAAGCACACCCATTAACTTACTTGGCCGAGATGGGCTGGGGTTACTGGGGATGGACATTAAATGTACTGCGGAGGGTTGCGTGATAAGTGAACGAGAAGACCATTACTATCAGATGGTACAAAGAATCGATAGCCGACCACCGGAAATCTATTGTCTAGGGGGACTGGACCAAGATTTGCTTGGTCCAGCCTTGCAATGGGAGACATTTATCACTGCCAACATGCCTGAAGCAAGTGATCCAAAGACACCATATCATTGCACTCTGCAATACCATAAAGATGCAGACTCGTCACAGGCTAAGGAGTGGCTGAGTGTGCAACCAGACAAAGTACAGCTTAATGCAACCAATATCATATTGGGGCCGCAAGGAGCAGCGCTACGTATTGCACAGAGCGACTATCTGCATAAAGAACACGAGATTGCGGACAGTGTTCCCCATGTGACTTTAAAGGTAACCAGCTTGTGCGATCAGCAGCACATTGGCGAAATGATGAAAAAAGCGGAAGGGATTAAATTTGAACAGATGAAAGAAAACAAACTGATCTGGATAAGCCCCGACAAAAGGTTTTTTAAGATCATGGTCCAAGGCACAGGGATGGGTCGCCCCCAAACTGCAACTATCCCAAGAGACAATGGGAGAAGTCCCTAACGCATTAAGCCTCCAGGAGGACATGATGAAGGCGGTGCAAGAGACGCTGTGGTCAAAAAACAGCACTGACATTGGATTAATCAAGTCCGCTCAACCTGTGAGGGTGGAGCTTAGACCTGGGGCCACCCTGCCTTGGAAAAATCAGTATCCATTGAAGGAGAAAGCGGTGGCTGGAATCGAGCCACAAATCAAAGGACTTTTGACAGCGGGAGTCCTACAGAAAACAACTACTCCCCGGAGCAACACGCCGTTGCTACCCGTGGAGAAACCTGATACCTCGTACCGGTTAATACACGATTTGAGAGCTGTCAACGAGGTGTTACTTGACTATCCCGCGGATGTTCCCGACCCCCATGTGCTATTGACATTTATCCCATCAAAAGCTGAATACTTTATGGTTATAGATTTGTGTAGTGCATATTTTAGTGTGCCCTTGAGCAAGGAGTGCCAGCATTTTTTTGGTTTTACCTATAAAAATGAGCATTATGAGTATACTAGAATCCCTCAGGGACTAAAGCATTCGCCACACATATTTAACAAGATCCTAAGGGAGGATTTAGACGGGTTGGATACAATATTGACCTCTAGGGTCATTCAGTACATGGATGATCTGATACTGTGCGCGGACGATCAGACAACATGTCATCGCGACTCCGTAAAACTGTTGCAGCTGTTGGCAGAAAAAGGCCACAAAGTGTCGTTGAAAAAATTGCAATATTGTAAACCTAAAGTGATCTATTTAGGACAAACAATTTCACAGGGCCATCGGGCTATTTCGGAAGAACATTTGGTGGCCATTAAGACGGCGCCCAAACCTGTGACGGTAAAACAAATGATGGGATTTCTGGGTATCACGGGGTACAGTTCTCCATGGGTCGAAAACTATACGGAAATAGTGAAACCATTAAGAGACATGATGAAAGATGCGGGCGTTGATAAACTGAGTAGTAAAGTGGTATGGACTGAGGATGGCTTACGGGCGTTTGAAACAATCAAGTCCCGACTGTTAGAAGCGCCGGCCCTGGCTTTGCCTAACTATACCAAGAAATTCATACTCTATGTCTCTTCCTCTCCAGATCAGAAGCAGGCGTGCGCGGTGTTGACCCAGGACACCGGGGTGGGGGCGCGACCACAGCCGATGGCGTACTACTCCATAGCCTACTCGGAAGTAGAGATGGGGATGGCTCCATGCTACCGAGAAATGGCTGGAGTCTATACAATGTACGAGAAAGCCGCAAGTATCATGATGGGATATCCAGTGGATATCATGGTGAGGCATGACTTAAAGAGTCTGTTGGAGTCCGGTAAATATGCACTAACGATGCCTCGCATTAGACATTATTACAGGCTTTTGGAACAGGAAGATGTGACGCTGGTCAGGTGTTCCATAACGAACCCGGCAGCAGACATCCTTACGCCTGAGGATGGAGAACCCCACGACTGTGTGGCCGAAGCCGAGAGGTACTCTAAACTCAGAGCAGACTTGCAGGCTTTTCCATTTAGCAGTCCAGATCTGGAACTATGGACTGACGGCTCTTGTTATCGAGTTGGCGAGGGACTAAAAGCAGGCTACTCCATGATAAGGTCACAGGGCGAAGGGTTTGTGGTGGAAAAGGCCGAAGCATTATCACAACCCTGCTCAGCCCAGCTAGCAGAATTGGTCGCACTGACGGAAGCATGTAACATGGCAGAGGGCAGAACTGTAAATATTCATACCGACTCGGCCTATGCACATGGAACTGCCTTTTTATTTGGCACAGTGTGGAAAGGGAGAGGATTCAAGAAAGCCGATGGAAGCGCCATAAAACATTGTAGTCAGATTAAACGTTTGTTAGAAGCAATTATGAAACCAAAGCAGATTGCGATAATCAAGTGTGCTGCTAATCAGTCAGACGAGTCCAAAATAACTCGAGGAAACAATAGAGCAGATGAAGCTGCCAAGGAAGTGACGGGTGCTGACAGGGCAGGTAAGGTTTTGGTTATCACACACGAGGTTGAGTTAGAGGACAAGATAACTTACAAGGATGTTTTGACTTTCCAGGAGGAGGCTAGTCAGGTAGAACGGAACCTCTGGATAACCAGGGGGGCTTGTCAGGATGATTTAGGTTTGTGGCACAACAACAGTGGATTTGTGGTGGCTCCTGCTGGCCTGGTCGGACTGCTGATCCACACGGCGCATGACTTTTGCCATGCTCATCGGGGAGAGGTAAGGAGAAAAATCAGAGAATATGGCGCCAGATTTAAACAGTCAAATTGATCATGTGATAAGGAGATGTACGGTATGTTTGAAAAATAATATACGTAAGGGGATTAGTGTGTCACCAGGACATATCCCCACGCCCAATGGCCCAATGCGAGACCTTGTAATTGATTACATTGACATGATTAAACCAATTAATCAGAAGAGATATATTCTTGTCGTTGTCTGTCGTTTTTCAAGGTGGGTGGAGGCGTGCGCCACCCGGCACAAGGATGCAGCATCGGTGGCTAAGTTCTTATGCCAAGAGGTATGTCCCCGTTTTGGGCTAATGGACAGAATCTCCTCAGACAATGGAAAAGAATTTGTGGACAAAACTGTACGTTTAATACTCGAACATTTAGGCATAAAACAGCGATTGGGGGCCATTTATCATCCGCAGAGCCAGGGGATGGTGGAACGCATGAATGGGACACTAAAAAACAAATTGGTTAAGATCTGTCAACACACAGGCTTGAATTGGCTAAACGCTCTCCCTTTAGCCTTGATGGCATGTCGTTCGAGCAAAATTCGCGGTCTGCGGTTGACACCGCACGAGATGATGTTAGGTCGTGGCATGGTAGTACCAGGCTTGCGAGCGACAGGCAAAGGTCCAAGTTTGGACATCCTGGACAATGATATGCGCGAGTACGTGAAGTACATGTCAAAGATCCACAAAAATATTCTGGATCATGTCTCCAGTAGACAGGAGCATGAAACCGGGGAGGAGGTGAATAGGCCGACTACACCTCAAATCATACCGGGCGACTACGTTTATGTTAAAGTATTTAGGCGTAAATGGTTTGGCGCGCGACGGGAAGGGCCATACAAAGTCGTCCGAGCCACCGAAAGGGCTTTACAGGTTAAAGGGTCACCGATGTGGTTCCATATGTCGCATTGTGTAAAATCAATAGATAATGGCCAAGAATGGGAATCTGAACCACGGGCCCTTGAGCATGAAACCGGGGCGGCGCAACCGCTAAACGAAGGCGAAGCGGCGGACGATGAAACCGGCAGGGGGCAACTCCTAAACGAAGGGGAAGATGCGAATGATTATGGGGAGCCAGACAGAGGGCAAAACGATTGGCCACCGGTAGGGGATGAGGGATTCCTACAGGAGCTAGACAGAGGAGAAGATTATGAATTGGAACATAATAATTTCTCCTCTGTGGACTTGGATGGTGTACCAGAAGGATCGGAGGGACCCGTGCTTAGCACAAGCCCGGAAAGAGATACTCGACCACAACGAGTCATTAAGAAACCTCAAAGGTACACATAGGTAAAGTGAGGGAAAGCTAAATGATAGGCCATGGAGAGAGCGTGTATATATTTTTAGATTTTTGATTATTGAGCTCTCTCCTTTTTTAGAAATGTTTAAATGTTAATGCAATGTAATAATCTTTTCTTTCAGAGTTAGCCGCACAAAACAGACATGTTTGGTTAAATACACATAAGTATAGAGAAAAACCTGGTAATTGGTCCGATGCCCTTTTTGTATAAAGGGACGGACCTAGACGGATGTGAACTTGGAATAACTGATAAATTGTGTAATCTTCAAATAACTGGAAATTGTTAAACGGTGTGAGTGAACTTAGAATTGTGTAAACTTCAACTGACTGATAGTCGTTAATTGTGTGAGTGAGCTAACGTGGGTGTTGAAAGTAATTGACACTAACAAATATGAACTGTGCGTTAAAAGGATGCTTTAAATATTTGGTTTTTATGTGATTTGGCTAAACAGTTAAAAGGTTAAGGTATTTGTAACAGTTTGATTGAGAAAATACTAACAAGAATATTGGGGATAAAGAATCCCAAAACCGGGGAAACTGTGGTAGTTTTCACAAGCAAACTGTATAATAAACTGTTCTGGGACCGGACGGCAGCCTGGCAGCGGTGGTAATTGCATTCATCATACATTTCTAACTCACAGACGATCGCTGCCAGTCCCCTCTCTGAGGGGGATTTTGCATATAGGCTGAATACACTCTTATACAACATACTACTGGCTTACTTCCTCAGGCCAAATTCAGAGACAATAGTGGCTTGTTGACCATAAACAATGACACACCAGACTTCTGTCTCAAACTCCCCAAGCCGAACTTTAGATACAATAGATCAATAGCCATCCTGACGTTTGGGGCTGGCTGAGACAATGGAAGTCGACACCAGGCCCTAAAACACAGGTTTATTACTTCTCACAACAGAAACGGCCAAGCTGCAGCTGTTTACAATTGGTCCCCCAATAGAAACTGCCACAGGCAGCTGTTAAAAGTAAATTTGGGGGAGAACATTACCTCCAGCAAAGATACCCTTAAAAGGCTTTTCCGGAACATATCTATTCAAAGAGGCAGGCACCTAGTTTCATCTAGTGTCAGCGAATCAAACGTGGCGGTAGACTACAAACGGTCACGACCACTGGTTATCCAATCGGAAGCTCTCTGGCTCCCAGAAAGACCCGCCCTCATGACGTAAAGTTTGGCGGGAGGAGTCTAGTCTTTAAAGTACGTGGTTCTGATCGAGATATTCAGAACCCCACGAACAACTGAGCGAAGAACATCCATTCTACATTCTCTTCCCCCTACTGGCCGGAGGACCGCGTCGACGCATTGAGACGACAATTCCAACTACCATAGAAGAAGAAGAGCCGAGAACGAGAGATGCTTATAGCTGTTTAGATATTGAACGTTTAGACTGAATTCTGCTGCCCTTCGGCATAGCGACTGCTTCCAGCAGAATTCATTGCACTATTCTTCAAATCGTTGATTTGTAATTGTTTGGAATCCCATTAAAAACCGGATCCTTTCATATCAATCCGCTCGGAACTCCTTTTTCTTCAAACGCCGCCTCTCTGTTGACGCCGTGTAAAACCATTTCCTGGTTTTGTTTTAAGTACCACAGGGCTTGTAAGATTTATACACAACGCAGAGCAGATTAGGAATTAGGTTCTGATTATATCAGAACAGCATAGCCCAGTGGGTTACTTCACTTCCCTGTGTAATTCCACACTGTAGGGATTTAAAGTTGGACAGGGTACCATTAAACACAACACATTGCTGTCTGTTACATAGATAGCTTTTTATCCAGTTAACAGCTGCAGTTCTGAATCCATATGCAGTTAGTTTTATGAGCAGCAACTCGTGATCTATGAGGTCAAAAGCTGCACTGAAATCCAGTAGTACAGTACCCACCATTCGCTTCCTGTCAATTTGTTGTAGCCAGTCATCTGTTAATTGTGTTAAAGCTGTACATGTAGAATAACCCTCCTTATATGCATGTTGGAATTGAGAATTTATACTGTTTTCTGAGAGGTAATGCTGAATCTGTTTAAAAACAACTGTTTAACTCACTCATAAAGGATGAAATAACCCCCATTCACTAAAGTCCTAGAATAACAGCAATATGAGTCGTGCCCTGCTGAAGGCCAGTTTGGTCCCAAGCATGTTGTTTTTCATGAGGAGATTAGGTTTGATAGAGTTCCAAGAGTGCCTTACTGTACTAACCAACAATTACTTTAAGTTCAAATCAGACCACTATCTTCAAACCAAGGGTACGGCCATGGGGAGTACTATGGCCCCCAACTATGCTAATCTGTACATGGGTCAGTTTGAGAATCAATATATATTGGACCATGTTGTTAAAAAAAATTCCCAGACATATTGATATATCAGCGCTACATTGATGATATTTTCATTATTTGGACAGGGATTGAAGAGTCACTGGAGGCATTTCATAAATATCTCAACGCAGCTAACTCCAATTTGAACTTCACTCTGGAGGCCAGCTCTAGCAGCATCAGTTTCTTAGATGTTTTGGTCATCAAGGAGGGGAATACTATACATACTGATTTATTTCGCAAACCTACTGACAGAAACACTTTACTACGGGGTGACAGTCAGGGCCGCCTGGGAGAAATGCGAGGCCCTTTGCGAGATTTAAACGCGAGCCCCCCCCCCCCCCCCCCCCCCCCCCAAAAGGTAAAAAAAAATTAAAATATATATATATATATTTTTTTTTTTTATACAGTCAACATATTCGTAAATAATAGCGCTGCCCGAGGCTGGGCATGATACAGTCAACATATAGCAAGAGAGAGAGCGAGAGAGAGCTCCCGTTCTACAGTCAATATACAGTGTACAGAGAGAGAGACACATTGGAAAGAAATTTAAATGCTATTTGGCCCTAAACAGAGAGTACACAGTGGCAGAATACCTGAGCACTGTGACTGAAGATCCTTGACTAGGTACAGACTCAGCAAGCACAGCCTAGCCATCGAGAAAGGCCGCCATAGGCAGACTGTGTGTGTTAGAAAGAGAGAGAGAGAGAGAGAGAGAGAGAGAGAGAGAGCATGTGTGTTAGAGAGAGAGCATGTATGAGAGAGATAAGCAAAGATGACCCCCTAAAGGATATTCAACTTTTAATGAAAGAACAAAACAGAAAGAAAAGATAACTTCACAAAGGCAACATGAATATACATAGATCCAAAAGGACAAAGATCAACACTTAAATCCAAAGAGAAGAGGGTCTATACCAGAGAAAACAAAGCAGCAAGGAGCCAATGGCCGACAGCTAAAGGCTAGCCAGGTAGGCTACTGACACCAGGCCACACACAGCTTTGGCCAACGGCCCAACGCTACCCAAGCTACACAAACGACCAAGACAATGAATTCACACACAGCACATGTCGTATCTCCAAATGTTGTGAAGTAACATATGTTTTGCCTGGAAAAAAACATCGTTATTAACAAAACATTCGGGAGGGGAAGGAAGGAAGAGTGGGGTAATGTCATGACATTTTCATTAATCTTACCTGCACCAAGGAACGCAGGGCGAAAGGCCGCAACACAGGTCTCCACGTTGACGAAAGGCCTCTCGCTGTCGGGACAAAAATAAGCTATAGCCAGAGCCTTGTCATGGTGCAGGCCCGACTACATCTTCTGTCAAAGATGATGTCGTAGTCAGAGTGCCAGAACCCCCTGCTATTCTCACGGCTAATGTCAATGGTCGTAGCACAAGCTAACAGCTAACTCAAGGCTAACTGATAGCATCAAACGAACGTTCCCAGCCGAGCGCAGCCGGCAGCTAACGTCGTAGCTAAACAGCTAACTGGCTAACAGTTAGCTCAACCAGGCTATCGCTAACCATTAGCTAACGCAAAAGCAAGCTATGCGGCTACATACAGGTGCTGACACCAGGCCACACACCGTTAGCTACTAGTAGTACTACAACAGCTAGTCGGCCAGTTTAGCTCCAGAGAGAGAGAGAGAGAGAGAGAGAGAGAGAGAGATGTCCACGGCGGGAATAGAATAGAGTTAATAGAATAGGTTAAAAACTCACCAAACGTCCAAGAGGATGGAGACAACCGCGTGGAGTTGACGAAGTTCATCTGCCAAACGACCATCCTCTTCATCTTGGCTGCATACGCTGTCTCTAGGTTAGCTAACACTAGTTAGCCTTTAGCTAAGCTAGCTACTAGCCGACATCATCATGGCTATATCCCGACTGCATCATGACAAGGCTCCGGCCATTTGTCCCGCCAGCGAGAGGCCTTTCGTCAACGTTCCTTGGTGACCGACCGACCTCTTCGTCTTGGCTGGCATAACTAAGCATAATAGTCAAAAGCTGCACGCGCGAAATAGTCAAACGCAGCTGACTCACGCCGGCGTACTACACATGATGTAAGTAACCACTCCCTTCGTTGAAACAAATAGTATATCTGCTGCAGAGCACCAGAGCTCCAATAGTGAGTATGTCACTGCAGACCCAGGAACAAGTCAGACACATTCTACAAACGTGTCTAATGTGAAATATATAAGCATATAAGCAAAACTAGATTTTAGGTCTGTGATGAAAAAGGGCCTCGCGGGAAGGGGGGCCTCGCTAAAAAAATAAAATAATAAAAATTAAAAATAATTTTTTTTTTTTTTTTTTTTTTTGCGATGCCCCCCTTCCCGCGAGGCCCTGTGTGACCGCACTGCTCGCACACCCCCTAAGGCGGCCCTGGTGACAGTTACCATCCCACCCACCTCATTAAGAGCCTCCCGGTCAGCCAGTTTCACCGAGCCAGGAGAATCTGCAGTCTTGATATAGTCTATATCAGAGACAGTCCACAGACCTGAGCAGGAGATTCCAGGAGAGAGGGTATCCTACAGAATGGATAGATAAAGCTGCTAACCGCTTTGATGTGGCCACACAGGACGAATGCCTACAACCTAGCATTAGACCCACTAAGGACCAGTCCCTACTGTGCTGCACTACATATTAACCTGTAGGTTTTGAATTCACAAAGATCCTACACAAACACTGGCACATCATCAACTCTGATCCCAAACTCCAAGATGTATTCAAGGAACCTCCCGCCGTAGTTTACAAACGCCCCCCTAACCTGAGAAACCAACTAGTGAGATCCTACAGGCTACAGCCCACCCACGACTCACAGACCCACGTTCCTAGATAACACCCCGGATGGGAACTATAAGTGCGGTAACTGTGCACAGTGAGGCTATACTATTAAGAGTAAGACCTACACACATCCACGTAATGGTAAAACCCTCAAAGTCCGTGGCTTCATCACCTGTAGCTCCACTCATGTCATCTACCTAATCAAATGTCCTTGTGGCCTGAGCTATGTAGGTAAAACCAACCGGCAACTCAAAATACGCATCAGCGAACACCGCAGCAACATCAGATGTGGTGATGAACATAACCCGGTTGCGGTACACTTTAGACAGGCAGGACACAATATCAGCACATTAAGATACACTGGCATTGAAAAGGTAGATAGACCAGCGAGAGGCGGAGACCATGGCAAACTACTTTTGCAGAGAGAGACCTACCATATACACACCCTGCAGACTATGGCCCCTCTTGGACTGAATGAAGAGTTTGACATCAAACCCTTCCTGTAAATACACACATTCTGTCTGATTCCGTTCTTTTTATTAATTTGTCTGTTTTTTAAGTTTTCTTATTATATATTTTTTCTCTATTTTGGCATGTGAAGGTGTGTCACATCCAGTGATGGGAATAACGGCACTATAAGTAACTTCGTTACTAACGGCGTTCGTTTTTTCAGTAACGAGTAATCTAACGGATTACTCTTCCAATCTTAATAACGTTGTTACCGTTACTACAAAAAAATGCGGCGCGTTACTATGAATGAACCTGTTTCTTTCATCAGACATATCTTTGCGCCGAGAGGCAATAATATGTTCTTCCTTGTTTAGTGGACAGTGCGCGAGCCAAGCATACATGCTGACGATTGGCTGAGGTTGAATACAATGTCATGGTAAGCCAATCAGAGGTGGAGGTGGGCGGGTGTCTAAAGCATCCAGAGTCTGACACACAGCGCGACAAGACAAGCGATCACTGATCAGTCAGCATGAGACCGCGGTCCGTGTAGTGTACGTTTTGAGCTCAAAAACGAATCCAACGAACAACACAATGTCAACATGAGACCGCGGATCCATGAGCGTTTTGTGTTCAGTGTTCACTCTTTGCAGCGCAGGGCACTGAGTGGCTCTACTGCAGTGCTGACAGCCTTATCAACAGTGCTGCACTTCCTGGTTTAATAGCACAGGCTTCAGCTGCTCAGAGATATATATATCTCTTTATACAACGGCATGCAAATTTCTCGATTCTGATTGGCCATTCACACGTCTTTATTGACAACAATCCACGGTCCTGGGCTCAGGACCCGCCCACAACCAAATCACATAACCCTCCCCGGCTCACTCCGGGAGAAAACAAGATCGCGGAGATCAAATGGTTATGTTGAAAGCACCATAACGACTAAATATGAAGCGATTCTGTCAAGGGGAATGTGTTAGCCCTTTAAACAATGTTGGATGATGTAATTGATGGGTCTTGACTCAATCTAGAACAAAAGAAAAATCGCGGATTGTTTGATTGATTAATTGATAGATTTAAATTTCTACTTCCTCCCCACTGACTGCACTGCAGCGTTCACTCTCACTGTCCGACGCTGGCGTACCCACAAACACACACACACACATACACACACACACACACACACACACACACACACACACACACACACACACACACACTGTGACACACACACACACACGCACACACACACACACACACACACACACACACACACACACTCCTGTCTGCAACAGCGGGGGAGTCAGACTGAGAGAGAAGCAGCGCTGTTTTAAGTGAGCATGGTCTATTGAATTGATTGATTGGTTGATTGCTAATTTTATTACTGTACCCCTGGTTTCCAACTGGTTAAGTTTAGGCTAAAAGAAATAAATAAAAAAATAGGGCGAAGAAAACGTTTTTTTCCTATAGGGCAAAGAAAACGTTTTAATTTGTTTTACCTACTTTATATTCTGCATCTGGTAATAAAATGTTCAATCAATCATTCCAATAATACACAGTTGGATGTGTTAGTTGGTTGGATGCACTTCAAGCTGCTTCCACATGAGGCAACTTCTCTCAATCATTCCAATAATACAGTTGGATGTGTTAGTTTGGTTGGATGCACTTCAAGCTGCTTCCACATGGAGTTGTGGGAACTACTTTTTCTGGCGGATGGTTTTTTCAATAAATCTTCGATTAATGTGCGTTTATTGTATAGAAATAAGGTTGGATGAATCTGGCAGTTGTATAAAAGCTTTACACCACGTGCAGTCGTGGTTTGTGACCAATAAACCATGCCTAGGGGGGTCTAACCACCCTCGGCTGCGCCTCGGGCCTAACAACCACCCCTAGGCATGGTTTATTGGTCACAAACCACTCCTGCGTGTGATGTAATGCTTAAGTATGTCATGCATGTCTTAAATGTAATGATTAGATTAGTTTAGATGATTCGATTAGATTCTTATATCTGTATGTTGTGTATGTCATTGATTGATTGATTGAAAAGTTTATTAACAGATTGCAGAATGGGTACAGTACAGTACAGCTCAATACATACAATTGTTAAGGGGATGCAGACCAGAGAAAGACTTTCGTCATAAATGTCATGAATTGAAAATGGGGGACCCTGATGTAAACAAGATGAAACTCTTTCTCTGGTCTGCATCCCCTTAACAATTGTGTGTATTGAGCCGTACTGTATTGTACCCATTCTGAAATCTGTTAATTAAAATGTTCAATCAATCAGTATATATTTGTTATTTATTTTTGGTATAGTGCTTAACAAGCATAATTTAATGTTGCCCAGTTGTGGCCTGTTGAGGGGCAATACATATCAAAAGTTCCAAAACATCTATTCTGTTTGTATTTGTATAATCCACTATATAAACATAGTAATTATAATATCTACATAGCCTACACATGGCATTTGATTGGAGGCTAGTCTCACTTTGTCCCACAGCAACATTAAAATAGTTTAGATTTGTGTATGTTGTTTATGTAAAAAAAAAAATCTTGAAAGTAACGCAATAGTTACTTTCTGAAGTAACTAGTTACTTTTATAATTTGTAACTGAGTAAGTAATTTAGTTACTTTTTGGAAGAAGTAACTAGTAACTGTAACTAGTTACTTTTTTAAAGTAACTTGCCCAACACTGGTCACATCTAACGACTAATTACCGTACTACTGTTATTGTAACTATGTACCGTATGTTCTGGCACTTGAGCTGCAATATGGTCTGTAAATGTGTAGCCTATAGGCTAATTGATTTGAACCTTGACCTGGCTCAACCTTGACTCTTAATTTATATATGTATATATACCCCACCCCTTTTCACATGTTGGTGACACTTGAAAAAGGCCACAGGCCGAAACGTTGTGTTCAAGTATATTAAAACTTGGGAACACTATACGGTGTGCAGACTTTTTTCCACAACATTACAGATCTATTTTGAGTCTAGCACCCGTGACTACACTTGGGATGTGCGTGAGTCTTTTCTACTATGCCTTGGACTATGACCTTGTCTTACTCTTAATCGCCAATTCACTATACTTGAACTGTATTCATGTTGAGCACTGTGAGTACTTAGCTCTATAATCAGTGTTTATACATTACATATACAAAGCTCTATAATGAGTGTGTTTATGCATTACATACAAAGCTCTATAATGAGTTTTTATGCATTACATATATACAACGCTTTATAATGAGTGTTTATGCATTACATTTATACAGCCACGGTGTGCTCATCACTAAGCTATCCATGTTTAATTTTTCTTCTCACGCCCTAAAATGGATGAGATCTTATCTTGAGGGAGGACACAATGTGTCAAAATAAATGGTGATCTATCTCCCCCCTGGAATACGATGTGGGTGTGCCACAGGGTTCAATCCTGGCCCCCCTCCTGTTCAGCCTGTACATAAATGACCTGCCTTCTGTCTGCTCTGGCTCCCTAGTCCAGGTGTACGCGGACGACAATTTATAGGGGTGGGGGGGAAATCGATACGTAGTAGTATCGCGATACTTTGCGTGGCGATACTGTATCGATACAGGGACGCCAAGTATTGATATTTAAAGAAATTATAAAAAATTTGTTTAAGGAAGTTGCATTGTTCATTTCAATACCTGTAATAATAATAATAATGGCTTGGATTTATATAGCGCTCTTCATGACACCCAGAGCGCTTCACAGAGTCCATTATTCGTTCATACACAGTCATACCGGTGGTGGTAAGCTACAATTGCAGCCAGAGCTGCCCTGAGGCAGACTCACGGAAGCGTGGCGAATAATCATCGCCTACGGCCCCTCCGACCACCACCAACATTCATTCACATGCATACACATTCATACGAGGCAAGTAGGTTAAGTGTCTTGCCCAAGGACACAACGGCGATGGGATGGACATGGGCTTGAGCGGGATTCGAACCACCAACCCTTCGATCATTGGACGACCCGTTCTACCCCTGAGCCAAAGCCGCCCCACATTGGACGACCCGTTCTACCCCTGAGCCAAAGCCGCCCCACAGTACAGTAATAGTACAGTAGTCCACACACACGCACACATGTGCATTCAGTTAAGTTGGCATATGACTGTAATACAAACAGTTCAGTTTGTCATGTACATGCAACACAGATTAGTGTTTACATCTGTCTGCTTGAGAAAATACCATGTTCTGCAATAAAAATTATTGAAGTGAGATGAACAGACTGAAATTTATTTAGTTAGATAAAACATGTTGACAACGTTTTACTTTGCAGTTGAAAAAAGGTAATAAATCGCAATATATCACAATATTAATATCGCAATACTCAGCATATCGCAATATATTTAGTATCGCAATACTATCGTATCATGACTCAAGTATCGTGATAGTATCGTATCGTGGGGCCTCTGGTGATTCCCACCCCTAATTTATGTACATGCCAAAAACAAAGCAGAAGCGGCAAGAGTACTTAATACAACCATGATACAGGTAGCTCAATGGCTCACTGACTGTTGCCTCCACTTAAATGCAAAGAAGACTATGAATGAATGAATGAAAACTTTATTTAACAGATTGCAGAATGGGTACAATACAGTACGGCTCAATACACACAATTGTTAAGGGAGTGCAGACCTAAGAAAGATGTTTGTCTTGTTTCCATCAGGGTCCCCCATTTTCAATTCATATAGACATTTATGACATACACAACATACATGACATGCATGTTCTTTGAAAAAAGATCATCAAACACACCTGATCCAGATGTCTTTGCTGCTGGAGAGAAGCTCCAAGTGGTGACCGAATGCAAATACCTTGGTATCATACTAGACCAGGCACGTGCACACATAGAGGCCAAGGGGTGCCTAAGCACCTGCCTTTTTGAGCCTCATAAAAAAAGTGCCCTTTTTGATTTTTTTTTTTTTTTAAATGTTTTTTTCTTTTTCGTTACGCATATAGACTGCCCTTCCAACTGAAAAATGTCAGGATAGAATAAAAATATTAGGTAAAGAGAGAGAGATGCCCCATATTCCATTGCAGTTTGCACTGCCTCCTCAGCGTGCCTCTCCGCGGACCTATATTTTATGCATAGCGTGGGTGGTAATGATGATGATGATAGAAACCGCTGTTGAATGCTGGTATTACACTCATTGAGGGACACGAAGAAGTCAAGTCCGATGGGATTTGGGAATCTCAAATACAAATCGGGATTGGAATAAAAAATGCATTTATATTAAACAATACAGAATATACAGCACTTCTTGGGGTCTGTAGGGTAAGCACTTATTCCCTCCCCCCTGAACATTTATGGAGATGTATGGGCCTTTTAAGTCAGTGATATAAGTGTCTTTCAAGGATAAGTGAGCTCCTGCACTGATTATTATAGTTCAATATTCAATATTTGATCACCAAAACCCCCCAAAAAGCATAAAAAGGGGGCCCCCCACCCGAAAAGGGCCCTTAAAAATCGCGCTCGGTTAATATATACACACAAGTGTAGTGCCCTTTTCAGCCTTTGAGCACCTGCCCCTCTAAAGTCCTGTGCACGTACGTCCCTGTCCTAGACCGCAACCTCACATTCAAAAAACAGGTCAAAAAAGTCACGAGAACAGTCAAATTCAATATATCTAACTTCCGATACATCAGAAACTGTCTGAATATTGAAGCAGCAACACTGTACTTCAATGCCATCATCATGTCACACCTTACATACTGTATTACCAGCTGGACCCAGACCTGCAAAACAACTCTAGCACCCATTCAATCTGCATACAAACAGGCTCTGAAGGTTCTGGACCAGAAACCTATCCGTCACCACCACTGCAATATCCTGGACAAGCATGCCCTCTTGAGCTGGGACAACATCATCAAACTAACCGATGCCAGTCTGGTCTTCAAAATCCTCCATGGTCTAGCCCCACCCCCACTTTCCGATTTTTTCACCCCCAGCAGCAGGTTCACCAGAACTGTTGTACCGGGTGACTTGGCTATTACATTAACACATTGAGTGCCACGGACGCGTTTTGTCGTTAGTTCATGCCGACCGTTGAGTGCCCCCAACGCTATATAGCGTTTGTTTGGCGTTTTATTTTAATTCATATTTCTTCAATCAAGCCTCAGGTTAGTGCTGCAGAGTCTCTCTGAGCTCAATGGACCTGTCTCAAAACCCTGCCCTCTTTTCTTGATCCTCCAATCACAGCTGTCGCTTACCTCTGACTTCCTCGTACAAACAAAGTTTGTACGAGGAAGTCCGAGGTAAGCGACAGCTGTGATTGGAGGATCAAGAAAAGGGTCAGGGTTTGAGATAGGTCTATTGGGAAGATACCACCCCCTATCGTCTCTCCCTGTGGTACTGCACCCCATTACTTTACACTGATGCAGGGGGGGTGGCCAGTTTCCTCATTTTACTTTTCCGTCAAGCCAACTGAAGGATCGATTGTGCTCGCCGGCCCGGAAAACGTGTGGATTATGTATTTACAGTACCCAACACTGTAATCAATAAGCGTGATCGATATTTGGAATGGCGATCAGGAATTGGAATAATCTTTTTGGATAACATCTGATCTCAGGTAAGGAATTTATTTTACCAGTCTTAGGATAACCAGAGCTGTTTTCACCTATATCTCAGCGTTTGCCCTATGCGTGTGTGTGTGTGTGTGGCTGTGATCGCTGATGAGGAAATGAGAGAATAGATTTTTCAGTCCGCCTCTATAGCGTGCATAAGTACACATATACTATCGATAATCTAGCGTTTATTTGAAAACGATTAATGTAAGATCGACTAGAGTCTTCTTGATCGTAATATTTACTCAATTGCGTTGTGTTCTATTGGCTCTTAGTCATATTACCAAAACTGTGTAGCACGACGGAGGAAAATAATCAATGAGAGGTTGGTTATTTCTCAAGTGGTGGGTTTATTAAAATCCACAAAGTATACAAAAATGTTCTGGTTCAGTCAATGAAACGCAATGATATTAGTAGAACAAGCACTATGCCGCAAGTCTCTAATATCAGTCTAAAAAGTAGTTAAGAGTAACAATCTTCAATGGAGCTTCGGGTTGTTGAGTCTCGTTGCCAGGGAGACAAAGGAATTGTATTCTCGTTCTCAGCGTCTCAAACAGGTCCTCCTCCGTCCGGCTTGTGCATAACAGATTTCAAGAGCTTCCTCCTCCTCTCCTCCTGTGCAGACTGTTTTAACAGCTAAATCCCGCCCCTGAGCGAACGTCGAACTGGTTCGTCAGGGGGCGGATCTCTAAATCCTGATTGGCTAAAGCTCACAGCGGCCATCTTGGATTTGGATCGCCTGCCATTTTGAATCTTAAAGAGGCAAGTCCTCCTATTAAAGGGAAATAGTTACCGTTCTAAAGTTTAGCGTTTAAAGGTATACAGTATCTAATTTTACTAACTGAAAAATTTGAGATTAGTTCTTACTTGGTTTAGACAGTTAAATCCGGGAGCTAGCTGGTCCTGCTGACCCTGCTCAGCATGCACTAAGCTAGTGGAGCTTGTTGTTTCATGGCTACAGCTACCAGTTGAAAAGGTCTGTTTTATGTAATCTGCTTTAAAAACAGTGGACTACTTATACTGTTTTGAGAACCTCTCTGAATGTATGCTCTGCTCTGTTAGCAGTAGCATAGCCTAGCCTAGCTGGCTCTGTTAGCAATTAGCCAGGAGCTCTGGAAGAGCTAGCTGGTCCTGCTGAACCTGCTCAACGTGCGCTAAGCTAGTGGAGCTTGTTGTTTCATGGCTACAGCTTCCAGTTGAAAAGGTCTGTTTTATCTAATCTGCTTTTAAAAACTGTGGACTACTTATACTGTTTTGAGAACCTCTCTGAATGTATGCTCTGCTCTGTTAGCAGTAGCCTAGCCTAGCCTAGCTGGCTCTGTTAGCAATTAGCCAGGAGCTCCGGAAGAGCTAGCTGGTTCTGCTGACCCTGCTCAACGTGCGCTAAGCTAGTGGAGCTTGTTGTTTCATGGCTACAGCTACCAGTTGAAAAGGTCTGTTTTATCTAATCTGCTTTAAAAGCAGTGGACTACTTATATTGTTTTGAGAACCTCTCTGAATGTATGCTCTGCTCTGTTAGCAGTAGCCTAGCCTAGCTGGCTCTGTTAGCAATTATCCAGGAGCTCCGGAAGAGCTAGCTGGTTCTGCTGACCCTGCTCAACGTGAGCTAAGCTAGTGGAGCTTGTTGTTTCATAGCTACAACTAAACGCCACCGGCTGGTCTTTTAGACCATCGAGGAGCTTGTTGTTTCATAGCTACAGCTAGACGCTACCGGCTAGTCTTTTAGACCATCGATATCCTAGGAAATATACAGCAACCCATATGACAGCTATGTGTGAGTCATGCAACCTTACCATTTCAAAGCTGAAAGAGAACATCTCTCAGCTAAAATCTGAGCTTAGTGAGAAAAACAAGCTTGTCATGGAGTTCTCAACCATCGCCTCAACACAGGCGAAAAGAATCGCTGTCCTGTCAACCAGCTCCATGGGTACTCTTCTTTTGGATAGCAATAGTCTCTCCAGCCCAGACGGAGCTCCGGAGGCTCCGGGGCAGTCAGAGGAACCCTGGTCACTCCAGGGAGCTAGGCCCAAGCTTCGTGCCACCTCCACTCCTCGGCATAAGCATGTGGAGGGTTGGTCCAATGTTGTTGCTGGCAAGGGTAAAAATGCCGGTAGGTTACACATTCGAGAGCCCGAGAGGATCCAGCTTATGAACAGATACGACGTCCTGAATATGCAGGATCCCCCCCCCCCCACACTGGCTTCCCGGTTTGTGGATCGCCGCTCTGGGACAGCGACGGGGTCCCCCCAATCTGTCCCCCCAATCTATCCACAGGCTGGTCAAACCAGTCTAAAGCCACCGCCTGCACAGGGAGCTAATAGGAAGCATTCCTGTCCCTTGTCCCCGTTAACCCAATGTAAACGCCTCCGACGGAAAACCCCTCCGCCCCCTGTTGACCTACTGTCCGAGTGCGTCCCTTCAAATAGCCGGCTACAGCTTTCGCCTGCACTGAACAACCGAGTATTAGATACAGCTAAGGCAAATGGTGACGTCACCAAGGAAATCCCTGTTCCCGCTGCGAGCAACGTCAATGCAGCTCTCAGTGACAGAGCTGTTCCTGTTCCTACTTCTTCCCCTATTGTCTCGGACACTCTTATTATAGGTGACTCAATCGTCCGCTATGTCTCTGTGAAAGGTTGCGAGACAAGGTGCTACTCTGGTGCTAAAGTGGCAGACATTAACGCTATGATACCTAGTCTGTTGTCTGAGGTGTGTCAAAATTCCCTGGTGGTTCACATTGGAGCCAATGATATCAAAGCTGATGCATCAGAGCTGATAAAAGAGGAGTTCAATAGATTAATGGACACTCTCAGTCTCTGGGAGACTGGTAAGACCATAGCCATCTCAGGGCCCCTACCCTGCCTATATCGTGGGGATATGAAATACAGTCGCCTTCACCAATTACATCTGTGGCTGAAGGAAAGCTGCTGGTTCTGGAACATTGCCTACATGGATAACTTCACTCTTTTTTATGACAGATATGACATCTTCAATAGGGACGGAGTACATTTAAACAGGTCTGGAGCCAAGCTGCTCTCTATGAATATTTCTGATACATTGCAAGCCCTCTTTTCATTTCTCCAAAAGCCTGTAAATTGATGCTCTGTATGCCCAAGTTCTACAGTAACTCAATTAACTCACCGCCTTCAACTCTCTCCCCAGCCCAGGCTTGGGCAGCTTAGTAATCAGGAAAATAGTGCCCCGCCAATATCTTCTTCAATTTTATCATCAAAGTTACCTCTACCATTTCATCACATTCCTACAATAATTAGCAATAGACATCAAAATAGAGCATCTGGTAAAGCAAATTTGACAGACCTCCGACCTTTAAAGTATTACAGTCCAGTAAAGTGCCATGGTCAGGGCCGGACTGGGGAAATAATTCATACCGGGAGATATAGCGCGAAATATAACCCCAATCAGGCCACTTTTTAAGCGGGGGGTCTGGGGGTCCCCCACCAGTTACAAAGACTTAATTTCCTGCATTCTGGTGAATTTGAGTGCATGTGAATCACAAACTAATGAGCCAACAATTGCTTAGTACAATGTACTGTTATGGACCTCAAATAAAACTGTTGTGGCACTAGCAATGCTACTCTCTCCACCTTCAAAAAGAAAAAAGCAAGAGCACAACATATTTTTCTATTTACTATTATAATACAGTTAACCACTCTCTCCTGTAAGGGCCTTTCTTTTTCTTGTCTGTTTTATCCCTCTCTCCTCCACCCTTTCTCTTTCTTCCACTGTCCATCTTGACATCAACGTTAATTGACTTTCGCTCTACTGTATCTCTCCCGAGTCCCACACTACCTGGCTCATTGCCTGGCTGTTATTCTGCATCTGAGTGCCGTCTGCCATTCCATTCGCCGCCTCCGCTGTCAATCAGTTGTATCGCCTGGTTCCGCCTCCACCAATCACAAGCGGCAGCACGGCTCCATTGTGTGTGTGTGTGATCCGTGTGAGGGAGAGAGAGTCAGATAGTTCTCCAACTCTGTGGCAGACAGTGAAATCCTGGTTGTTCCCCACCCACCTAGGTTATCTAACTATCGCGCCGCGCCGCCGCCACAACTAGAAACAATCGCCTGGCAAAAAAAAAAAAAAAAAATGTAATAAAAAAAAATATATATATATATTTTTTTTTTTTTTTTTTTTTTTTTATCTGTGCAGGCCAGGCCATCAGGTGCTCCCGATGGCCAGTCCGGGCCTGGCCATGGTCATGGGATAAAGATGGCCCTATTTAACATTAGGTCACTTCTCTACAAGTCCTCATCGGTTAGTGACATCATTTGCGATGAGAAATTAGATATTATCTTTCTAACGGAGACTTGGCTCTGATGGAGCGGTAACTTTGGCCGCTGCCTGCCCCGCAGGTTATAGTTTTGTGCACTCAATACGTGAGGGCAAGAAAGGAGGTGGACTGGCAAATATTTTCTCAGACACTTTCAAATGTAAACTTCTGATTCTTGGCAAATATTCATCATTTGAATACCAGGCCACCATACTTGAGAGTAAATCCCCTGTGCTAATAATTACTATTTATCGTCCTCCAAAGCTCAGTAAAACCTTATTTTTAACAGAAATAGCTGAACTTCTATCTATCTGTTCAACTAACTACGACAGAACCCTAATAACAGGCGACGGAAACCTTCATGTGGAGAATGTATCAGATACTGAAGCTGTGGGCTTCCTACAGTTGTTGTACTCTTTTGATTTTATTCAGCATGTTGTCGGCCCAACACATAAACACAGCCACACCCTGGACTTGGTGATCTCTAGAGGTATGAGAATCACTGTCGACAAAATTATTGAAAAGCCGGAGCTATCTGACCACCATCTGCTATGTTTTAGTATGACTGTCCCTGATCTTGAGAAAAACAGTACAGACTATACTATTAAAAAACGTTTCTTTAGCCTGTCAGCAGCCAGTGAGTTCCCTAGTCATCTGGTAGGTGCGCCCGTCCTACCTGAATCTTCCTCAGTAAATGATATGGTTCAACATTTTAGTCTTAAAGTAAGGTCAGCTCTTGACAAAGTGGCTCCCTTGAAAACCAAGAGGAGACATAAAGCCAGAATAACACCCTGGATCACCGAACATATGCGTTCACTTAAGAGGGAATGTCGTAGAGTGGAGCGAGTTTGGAGAAAAACCAAGCTCACTGTCCACCTACAGTCTTTAAAGCAATCTACAGTTGCCTACAACAAAGCCATGCGTCTGGCAAGACAGACGTATTTCTCAGGCATTATTAATGAGAATAAGACAAATGCCAGAGTTTTATTTTCCACCATTGAATGTCTTTTAAATCCCCCCCAGTCCTACAAGCAGTCGCTCGCTGCCACTAAAGATAAGTGTAATGAGTTTGCATCCTTTTTTTATAATAAAATTCTTAACATTCGTGCTAGTATTGTGAGTGATGCTCTTAGCACAAACTCTCAAACTAAAAATGCCGCTAGTAGTGCTATATGCAACAGGATAAATCGCGCCAGGGGAAGTCTAGCATCGTTCTGTGAAATTGATGAAAAGGAACTCCGCAAAACCATATCGCAAATGTCATTATCCTCCTGTTCTTTGGATGCCATTCCCACCCCCTTCCTCAAAGAGATTTTAGACAGTGTGGTTGGAGATATCCTTAAAATTGTAAACAGCTCTCTCAAATCAGGCATCTTTCCAGACTCACTAAAAATTGCTGTAGTTAGGCCCTTACTAAAGAAACACAACCTTGATCCCTCTGTGTTGAGTAACTATAGACCTATCTCTAATCTCCCTTTTTTGGGCAAGGTCTTAGAAAAGAATTTTTTTTATCAACTGGATGCGTTTTTACAGAAAAATAGGGTCCATAACAAATTCCAATCTGGTTTCCGGAGGGGCCATAGCACTGAGACAGCACTTGTAAAGGTAATTAACGACCTTAGGGTGTCTGCGGACAATAAAGAGGTATCCGTTCTCCTGCTCCTAGATTTAACGGCTGCGTTTGACACAATTGACCACACAATTCTAATGCACCGCCTCGAGTATTGGATAGGTCTGTCAGGCACGGCCTTGTCCTGGTTTCATTCCTACTTAACAGGTAGAAGCTACTCTGTCAATCTAGCGAATTATGATTCCGACAAACACACCATCTGTTCTGGTATCCCGCAGGGATCCATTCTTGGCCCTTTATTGTTCTCCCTGTATATACTGCCGCTGGGTGGACTTATTACCAATCATAGAGTTAACTTCCATTTATATGCTGATGATACCCAGCTTTACCTCTCCGTAGCTCCAGACGAGCCCTGTGCTCTAGACCCGTTGTTGACCTGTTTGTCCAGCATAAAAGGCTGGATGAGTGAGAATTTTCTCAAGCTAAATGAGGATAAGACAGAAGTTCTCATAGTGGGGTCTAGTGAGCAGAGAGAACTGATAAAAAGTAGACTGGGTAACCTGAACGTAGAAAATAACACTGCAGTAAAGAACCTGGGGGTTATTATTGATTCTGAATTGAATTTTAATACACACATTAATCATGTCACGAAGATTGCCTTCTTTCATCTTAGAAATATTGCACGAATTAGAGCCTATGTGTCCCTGGATGATGCAAAAACGCTAATCCACGCTTTTGTTTTCTCTCGGCTTGATTATTGTAATGCACTTTATTCTGGCCTTCCAAAGAAAACAACTGACAGATTACAACTTGTCCAAAATTCGGCAGCCAGAATTTTAACTAGAACTAAGATGAGGGAACATATTACTCCAGTTTTAGCTTCACTGCATTGGCTCCCGGTTGTCTTTAGGATTGATTTTTAAATTCTCCTGCTGGTTTTTAAAGCTCTTAATGGTCTGGCACCATCTTATCTCTGCGACTGCTTACATAGATATGTTCCAAACCGCCCCCTCAGGTCCTCTAGTGCGGACCTGCTCGAAGTGCCTACAATGAAATATAAAAAATATGGCGAAGCAGCTTTTTGTTTCTATTGGCCGACGGCGTGGAATAATCTCCCACTACATATAAAACAGGCAGCCTCTGTGGATAGCTTTAAAGCACAGCTCAAGACATATTTTTATACTCTTGCTTTTAGCTGATTTTAAAATCCCAATTAATTTTTTTTTTAATTTGTTTCTGTGACTTTGACATGAGGCCCAGATGGTCCGTGAGAGAGGCCCAGATGGTCCGTGAGAGAGGCCCAGATGGTCCGCGAGAGAGGCCCAGATGGTCCATGAGAGGCCCAGATGGTCCGTGAGAGGCCCAGATGGTCTGTGAGAGAGAGGGGCCCAGATGGTCCGTGATAGGCCCAGATGGTCTGCTTTTAGCTGATTTTTAAATCCCAAGTAAAAAAATAAATAAATAAATAAAAAATAGTTTTAATTTGTTGACATGCTGAGCGGACGGGTTTTTTCCAAGCCAGCACTGTCAGCACTGTTAGCACTGTCACTCACCTATAAGGAAACAACCCCTCAAAACGTACAGAAGGGCTCTCATATCTGTACTCTCTGTCCCTGACATGCTGCGCGTCAGTCTCATCGGGCCAGCAGTATCACTCACCTACAAGGAGGCAATTCCTCAAAACTGACTGTTCTATTGTATTCACAAAATATGCTTAATTCATATATGCTACCACATGTATAAATCTATTGCTATGTTTGCCCATCACCATCACAATCACGCATGCAGTCTAACGCCTTTCCCGTCTCCCTGTCTCCCTGTGGGTGGCTGTCCTGGAGTGACACCCACCCACACCCACCCAGGATGCGATCCTCCTCTGCGTGCCCCCCTGTCTCCCTATCGCCGGCCGGAGTGATGACTAGAGTGCTGGACATCCTGTGATGCATCCCAGGATGCGACCCCTGCTGGCCCCTCTGCGTGCCCCCCTGTCTCCGGCTGTCTCGTGGTGGTGGCCGGAGTGTTCGACGTCACGTGATGGCCGGGGGGATGCGGCCATCTTCAGCTGTCTCGGAGTGGTGGCCGGAGTGTGGAACGTCCCGGGAGGATCATGCACCCCTGCTGTCTCGGCTGGAGCCGCTATCAGTTCTATCTTTAATCTTATAAAATGTTCAGTTGTTATCACTATCAGCTCTATATAAACATTTTCAAAATGTTCAGTTGCTATCGCATGCACTCATCTGTGTTTCACTACACACATGGGTGCATGCTTACCAGCTGTTCGCCTCTTTTTAATGCAACATGCAACACTATTATCACCGACATCTAAGAAGGGAACCTATTGTTAGGTTTTAGTGAGTTTTTCCTTACCTTCGCGTGGGGTACGTCTGGGAGTGTTGCATGCATGCATGCATTTATTTTGAGCTTATGGTATTCTTGTTTTTTCTTGACTTACTGTGTTACTATGTATTTTTTCTTTTTTTTTTTCTTCTTCTTGGCTTGTTTAAAGAAGACGTGTCTCTGTTAAGCACTTTGAGCTGCACTCCGTGTATGAAAGGTGCTATATAAATGAAGATTATTATTATTCAGTATGTCTTCCAAATTTTGCCTGACCTTTTATAGGTCCCAATATAGTATTGGTTTTGCTTACTTTATAGAATCTAATTGGTATCTTATCTTTAGCTTTGCCAATTATAATTACTTCTAGAAGAAATGTATCTTAATAATCTCTTTGGGGGAAAAGCAGAACACTTATATATAAATAACAAAGTGAATCTATTGAATAACAGCAGAATTGTATTGAAATATATCAAGTATTTACTGTTTTCTCCTATTACCAAACTTACACACAGCTTTTGGGGACCAATCGCTAGAGATGTCTGGGAGTTAAAACATGGTTCTGAGTCAGAATATACCACACGATTCATAAATAGGCCGAAAAATGACAACGTTTTTGTGTATGCTAGAATATTCCAGTAAATGCCTTTAATCACGGAATCTATATATTTTCCTGAAAAACAAGGGCTTTTCAAAATGCTATAAAACAAAAATGAACCGATTTAAAAAAAAAAAAATCCGTTTCGACAATGTTGACTGCAAACAAGTCATTGATAAATGACGGGCAGATTAGACACATAGCCATAATTTAAAACAGAGATTAATTTAAGACAGAGATTATGCGATCACAACGCTATCATTGAAGTGGGTGGTGGCATTCAACCATGTTTTACCACGTTAATGGCTGGCACTCAAACTGTTAAGGAAAAGTACATTTAGCCATTTAGCCAATCAGCCCTCTCCGTGAGAGCTGCTAAGACCTGGAACTCCATTCCAAGTTACATCCGCAATATAGAAACACATAGATCATTCAAACACACTTTCAAAACATGGTTAAGAAATAACTACACACGTGAACACATCAGCCCTGCAGAGCTCTAACCCCATATGCTTGCCTGTACCTAATAGAATTATTGTTTGTTTTTACATTGTCTGTACATGTCTGATGTAAATATTTTTACCTGTTTTTAACCTGTTCTTATTTATTACCTGTATGCCATATATGTTATGCTTCCTTTTTAGCGGCTTTTTAACACCAGGCCCAGGGACAACAGTTGAAAATTAGCTTTGGCTAACACTGTCTCACACATTTACTTTATGTTCATTAATATGTGCAATCCCTGTTCAAATAAAGTTTAAACTGAAACTAAACTGAAACAAAGCTCTATAATGAGTGTTTATGCATTACATATATACAAAGCTCTACAATGAGTGTTTATGCATTACCTATATACAAAGCTCTATAATGAGTTTTTATGCATTACATATATACAAAGCTCTATAATGAGTTTTTATGCATTACATAATATACAAAGCTCTATAATGAGTTTTTATGCATTACATATATACAAAGCTCTATAATGAGTGTTTATGCATTACATATATACAAAGCTCTATAATGAGTTTTTATGCATTACATATATACAAAGCTCTATAATGAGTGTTTATGCATTACCTATATACAAAGCTCTATAATGAGTGTTTATGCATTACATGTAAAGCTCTATAATGAGTTTTATGCATTACATACAAAGCTCTATAAGGAGTGTTTATGCATTACATGTATACAACGTTCTATAATGGGTGTTTATACATTACATATATACAAAGCTCTATAATGAGTGTTTATGCATTACATATACAAAGCTCTATAATGAGTGTTTATGCATTACATATATACAAAGCTCTATAACGAAGCACCGCGGATTCTGAGGGTTAAGTCAAAACTCGTTCTAACAAATTATTGCAAGTTTGCATTGTGTTTTCTAAGGGATCAATGGAAAGCTCAAAGAGTCTCGACAAAGACCGGTGAGTTGAAAAAACACAAGATGTTGCTGAAATACAGTATAAAATTACATCCCCAGTGAGCTTTCTTTACTACTACTATTTCTCCTTCTTCTTCTACTTCTTCTTTTTCTTCCTCTTCTTCTACGTCTACTTCTTCTTTTTCTTCTTCTTCTTCTTTTTCAGTGCCACAGTATTTGTTTAGATGATGTACCAACAGTGACTGTATATAAATAGTTAGCGACAGTTACAGTAGCAATGCTAGTGAATCAATGTTGTCTGTAGGGGTAGAGCAGCGCTTATAAAACTACGGTCGCGACCCAAAGTGGGGTGACAGTGCGGATTGGCAAGTAAAGAAAATTATTTTATTTTAAAATTGTGTATGTTCTGGCAACATATTTTGGCTAAATAAGCCTTCTTTTATAAATGTGTATCAATAACATAGTGCTGTAATAAAGTTTTCGAATAAATATACATGATCAAGTTCAACAACGTGTGCTTTTATTTTGATATTCCTACTACTACTACTGCTAGTACTATATTCCTTAATTCCACGTTGAAATTACACAATACATTAAGTGTGAGGTCGCCAAAAGAAATCCTAAATAAAATGGGGTCATGGTATAAAAAAGTTTGAGAACCCCTGGGGTAGAGCAAGGCACTGCCAGGGTTAGGGGTTCCATCCCCGTGTAGCTCAGTGGGTAGACCCAAGCATTAACACTGGGTTAGGAGTTCCATTCCCTATGTAGCTCAATGGTAGAGCAAGGCACTAACACTGCTAGGTTAAGGGTTCCATCCCCTGTCAAATGTGTAGAGTTTGGCACTAACACTGCCAGGGTTACGGGTTCAATCCCCTGTGTATCTCAATGGGTGGCTCATGGGACATGTATGCGCTCATGGCTCATGTGACTGGAAGGTCCTTGATACACAGCTTTCCTGGCAGCTTCCCTGGTTGATATATATGTGTTAAGTTATAGTCAAGTCAAGTCAAGTCAATTTTATTTATATAGCACATTTCCAGTCAGCGGCAGCTGGCACCAAAGTGCTTCACAGGCAGGTTGATAAAAAAATTATAATAATACGATGCAAGATATAAAATTAAAAACCAGTAAAACAATGAATGTAATAAAAGCAGGTAGAACACAGTAAAACAAAGAAGATAAAAAGGGCCGTGGGTCTAGTGGTGATTAAGTGGGGGGGAAGGCCAGGGAGAACAGGTAGGTTTTTAAAAGTAAAAAAAAAAAAAAAAAAAAACTGCAAGGTCTGGGCGTACGTTGAGGGGGAGGCTTTTCCACAGTCTAGGCGCTGCGGTGGAGAAGGCTCTGTCTCCCCTAGTCTTGAGCCTAATTCTTGGCACCACCAATAGCAGCTTAATTGAAAGGCAGGATCTTAATTCAAAAGTCACTGTTATTCCTGATTCAACCAGAAGATGGCAGCAAATACTTATATGAACACATCTGATAGAGATAGAGAGAGAGAGTATTACATGACAGTAGAGTAGACTGTAGTTTAGCCTACATTAAAGCTTTACATAATAATGAAATCACGTGTAGCCTATTTAGCCTGAATAATGTTTACATTGTTGGCCTGTATCAGTCATAAAAGTATGGACCTGTTCCGTTGCTAGGGGAACAGCTTTGGCCCCTGTTTATTTCCTGTGAGCAACTCTGACATTGTAACAGGAGATACAAAGGGGGTTATTATTTTAATGTTTATGTTGTCAAGTTAGAAAAGGTCTACTCCTGTATGTCGTGGGCCCTTTAAAATTAAAATAAACCCGACACAAAATAGACAATATTGCTATTAAACAATTGGTTTAGGGGAGGGAGGAGGGAGAAGGTTGCGGAGGCCTATTAACCATAGTTCACTGGAGAAAAATCTACGATGCAAAGCAAATTAATGTTCAGCCTGGAGCACATGCCTTCTATTCTTAGCTTCTTGATTAATTGAAAAATGGAGGACCCTTATGTAAACTAGACGAAAGTATTTTTCTGGTCTACATCCTCAGTTGTTAGTATTGAGCTGCACTGTATTGTACCCATTCTGCAATCTGATAATACAGTTTTCAATCAATCAATCAATCAATCAATCAATCAATCAATCAATCAATCAATCAATCAGCACGCATCGACGCACGCGGCTTGTTGCGATGTATCGCACACAGGGCACCAGCAGCCATACACACACACGCACGCGCACGCGCACTGCACTGCATATGGACGGAAAAACCAAGGTATAGACTAGCGCGCAAAATAAACATCTGTTTCAGGATATTGGAATGGAATGTGTGTGTCGGTCACTCAACTACAGTTTTTTTTTTTTTTTTTTTTTTTTCAATGACCAAGGGCAAGGCAACGACCAACCGACAAACCGTCCAAAGCGGTGTTGATGGAATGCGCAAGTTCAGCACGACTGCGCACGCACACACACACACACGCACGGTGTCATGCGCTCGGACACCTCGTAGGCCTACTGTACTACAGTCATCACACACATAATAAACCTCTCCATAAAACAGGGACACGTCCCCAAGGACTTCAAAATTGCAAGAGTGACCCCTCTGCACAAAAAAGGCAGTAAATTAGACCCAGGCAACTACCGCCCTGTTTCTATCCTTACCTCCATCTCGAAAGTCATGGAAAAAATTGTATACGAACAGGTCGAAAAATACCTTGCGGAAAAAAATCTAATCTACGAATTCCAATCTGGCTTCAGAACATCCCACTCCACTGACACATGCCTTCTCTATTTAAACGACCACATCAAACAAGAGGTGGACGCGGGCAAATACTGCGGCATGGTCATGCTGGACCTACAAAAGGCCTTCGACACTGTCAATCACACCATTCTGATTGACAAGCTAAAAGCAATTGGTTTTGATAGTCTATCAGTGAGCTGGATGCAATCCTACCTGGAGGGGAGAGAGCAGATGGTGGAGGTAAACGGTACCCTATCCCCCCCCCCTCACAGTAAGCTGTGGTGTTCCACAAGGAAGCATACTAGGTCCGCTACTGTTCCTAATTTATGCAAATGACATGTCGTCAGCTTGTGACTGCAACTTGTTCCTGTTTGCGGACGACTCAGCCCTGCTGGTCTCTGACAAGAACAAGTTACAGGTTGAAAAAACCCTCAGCTCAGAACTAGGCAAAATCTGCATATGGCTCGCTGATAACAAACTATCATTACACATGGGAAAAACAGAGTCCATTCTCTTCGGTTCAAATAACAAACTCAGCAAGACCGACGGCTTCTCAGTTACAGTGGGTGACAATATTGTCACAAGGAAAGAAGATATTACCTACCTGGGTTCCATCCTAGAGGCAAATCTTTCCTGTGACAAAATGGCATCCAATGTAATAAAAAACAAACTCGATTCTTGTACCGGATCTCCTCACTGGTAAACAAGAATACCCTGAAGACTCTAGCAGGAGCACTCATTCAAGGGTACTACGACTATGCTTGCACCTCATGGTACCAAAGCACCTCAATGGCGCTAAAAACTAAATTACAAACATCTCAAAACAAACTGGTCAGACTACTGCTTGACCTTACTCCTAGAACCCACCTCACCCCTGCCCACTTTGACAACCTAGGATGACTTAGAGTAGACGACAGAGTACAGCAACTTGCAATGGGCCTGGTCTACAAGATACACTACACGACCAAGGTACCCATGTACATGACAAAATACTTCCCAAAGGTCAGTGAATACCACGATCACAACACCAGAGGGAGCTCCACAAATCATGTTAAACCCAGATTCGGCTCAAACAAGGGACTAAACACGTTTCGCAATTATGCCACATCAATGTGGAACGCCCTATCCAAAGCTGTAAAGGAATGTGAATCACTACCCACTTTCAAAAACACTCTCAAAAAACACCTAAGGGAGACTGCAACTCGAAACTGGCCCCTGTAAATGTCCGAACACAACCCCCTCCAATGTACAGTAAATTACCAAGTATGGTCTTGTCAATAATCCAATGTACAGTGTTTGTTTGTACAGGTGTACAGTGTCCCCCACCCATCCCTCCTACCCAACCCCCCCCCCCACTCCTACCCAACCCCCCCCACCCACCCACCCATCCACCTCCAATGTACAGTCCCCCCCCACCCCCACCTACCCAATCCAATGTACAGTTTCTACGTCTAATGTATATACTCTTTTCTTTCTGGACTCTTTTTGTATCACAAACAGTACTGTAATTGCAAATCTGGTATGTCATAAATGTATAGATGTAGCAGTACTGTCTATCGGTATGTCATGTATGTCTCATATGTTACGATGAATTGAAAATGGGGGACCCTGATGTAAACAAGACGAAAGTCTTTCTCTGGTCTGCATCCCCTTAACAATTGTATGTATTGAGCTGTACTGTACTGTACCCATTCTGCAATCTGTTAATAAAGTTTTCAATCAATCAATCAATCAATAGCTGTCAACATTGGGATTTGAAAAAACGGGAGAGCTCAGCTGCTCTCTGCTGAGCTGCCTCGTCGCTGCCATCTGCTGGTCAAAACCTGTATGTACCCAAGGACTGGGTGAACTACTAATTGCTACATAAAATGTATCAGATACTTGAAAGTGAAATGCTGTGTACATCCCTGCATTAAATGAATGGAAGTGTCAGTGTTTCTGTAGAGGAGATGGAACGCCTGCTCTTGTATTGTCTTGTTTTTTTTATAACGTTGACACAAATTAAGGAATATTTACACTAAGTACTCTTTTACCTCTTATTTAATTCAACCATTAATTTAATTGTAGGTACTGTTTATATTGTACATAGTCCTGTGTGTTGTATATTGTGTCCTATGTTACTTTTGTGTTTATTGTCTCTTTCTATATACACCATGGGAAGGGGGGAACGTAATTAAATTTTTCTGTATGTCTTGCACAAATTGGAAAATGCCAAAGTTGACTTTGACTTTTAACATGTGTCTATAGTGTCAGACACTAATTGTAATGTTAAAAACGGATACTGCTGTAATATAAAGTGAAATTCTACCATGCCTCAATGTATCAACTTTAAACATACACTAAATGTTAATGTTGGAAATGTTAATTTCCATTATTTCCACCATGTGCAACATTTCCTATACAGCAATGTCCATTCTATCAACTCCAAATCTGTGCTATGAGCTCAATTCTCCCGGTGCATGCAGAAGTAGAATTGCTGTCTTGTTTTGGATGAATGAGTAGAAATGAAAAACGGAAATCTTGTTTTATTAAAGTAGTTTTGACATGTGATATAGATAAAGATATTGTTTCATTGTGTATTGATTAACTTTACATTTGCGCTTCATTACTTTACAAAAGTTATACTGGCACATGGGTCTAATACAGCAATGGATTATGGGTAAATGCAACGTTAAAGCAGTGCCAAGGGAGAGCACCATACATTATCAGTGATGCGTTGCTCATGGGACGAGGTGCAACCAAAGTTGTGAGCAGAAGCGCGTGCACGCACATGCACGGATGTGCACGCGCGTGTGCACACAGGAATGCGCTGCACTCAACTGATGCGCCAACTCGCAGTACCCACCTGGCTACTTTGCATACCAATAGTGCCGGTCGTCAGGTGTTACATTCCATTCGTAGAGGCAATTAGGCACTGTCTTTAGTCTGTCCTTATGGAGAGAGGGGATGTGAGGGAACATTTATGTGCACACTGTACATTATACACTGAGAAACCACGGCCGAGAGTGAGCTCTCCGGGAAGTTCATGAACAACCCCACTTTGCTCAACAGTTTGTCGGCAACCGTCTTCCAGTCTGACTTCCTCTGCTAATGTTCTAGTCTACACTGCTGCCACCTGTCGTCACGGAGGGGAATTGCAGCCATTTTGTATAAATAAAAAAAAAACTGGAGAAATACGGGGAAATATTTTAACGGGAGGGTGGCGGGAGAGAAGGTTGAAATACTGTTGCATTAGTCCTTCTCCTTGTCGAGGTCGGATTATTCGTTATCGTTAATTTTCTATATAGCCTATAGCAGGAGCCTTGATCCAATAACCATGTCTCACGGATGGGGATACGGACCAACTAATGGTGAGCCTTTGCACAGTGTGCAGCATCCTCAGGACACTTACTTTGTTGATGGGCTTGTGAATATTTGATGGATATAGACTATAGCATTTTGAAGGGTCTCTAGGAGTTGAATTTAGCAAGACAATACCCCTGGTGTAACAGGTCAAGGATACAGAGGATAATGGACATCACTGGTCTATACTGGTCTGGTGCGGCAGCAGCTCTGTGAGCCGTTGCACAGTGTGCAGCATCCACTTGGTTGATTGGGCTTGTCAATATTTGATGGATATAGACTATAGCATATATTTTGAAGGGTCTCTAGCAGTTGAATTTAGCAAGACAATACCCCTGGTGTAACAGGTCATTAATGGACATCACTGGTCTATACTGGTCTGGTGCGGCAGCGACTCGTGGGGGTAGAGCGGTTGTCTGGTAATTTGAAGGTTTCTGGTTAGATTCCGGCTCCTCTTGACTCATGTCCAAGTGTCCTTGAGCAAGACTTAACCCTTAGGGCTTGTGTCCACCAGGGACGTTTTATGAGTTGTCAGCTCCTTTCTGTCATTCATTTCTATGCTGGAGACGCGACTTCCCAGCGCCGCGCCTCGCGTTTTATGAGCTCTCGGCGGCAGCGTTTTTGGTCGGAGCGCTCCCAGCTCATAAAGTTGAAGTTGAAACTATAGTTCAACTTTTGGAAAGGAGCGCGCTCATCAATGTAACTCATCGAGGAAGGGGCGGAGCCGCGGCTTGCTGTCGGTGCATGTGTGAGTGAATGGGTGAATGTGAAGCACAAGTGATGGGATATGTGTACGGCAGTGCTCCATTCCTCTCTGATAGTGTAAAGAGAACAGCATATCGAGTATATTGTTTTATTTTGCATTGCATAAATCATGGCTCTCAGCGTTTTAAATAGAATATAGAAGAGATTACTTTTCTAAATCGCAGTTTACATAGCATTAGTCTAACACCAGCTGCTTATAGAATAATTTCCCACATGCTTTAAATCAACAAAATGTAATATGACATGCGTAACTAATCAGTATGTGGACTCTATTAGATAACAGTCTGAAATAGATTTTCAATCGAATGGAGTGAAGACAGAATATAATAGAACTATAGGAACATCAACATTCATGATAATCCATATTCTTGTATTTACACATATTTTAACTTGTCTTGACTTTTCAAGACGACTTTCAAGTGAACTTGATTATAGGCTATAAAGCGTTTCACACAAAACTGTTGATCCAAAGTGCGTTACAACACAACACAAGACACAAGACATAAAGAAATTCAACTATATACACACGCACACACACACACACACGCACGCACGCACGCACACACACACACACACACACTCAAAGGCAAAAATAAGGTCAGGAATGCGCTTCAGCACGACTGCGCGCACACACACACACACACACACACACACACACACACACACACACACACACACACTGCCCGGGTCTATTCCGTTTCATTCATCCCTGCCATGATCCGGGAGACGAGAGGTGTATACAGTACAGCGGAGTAGAGGTTGTGCGAGGGGAGAGGAGGAGATGAGACAGAGAGGAGGTACCGCAGCTACAATGACGCTGTTGCCGCTCATCTCTTGATCATGTGCTCGGACACCTCGTAGGCCTACACTGTACTACTTGGACTACTTGTATAACTACGGTATCATTGCATCATAATGCTTCTAGTCGACTATGACTGGTCCGCGCGAACACCGTGAAGCCAAGCCCACCTCCTCCGACCTGAGGTGTGAGACGCCCGGTACTCGGCGGGCAGGACGCCTATATAAACCCTGACACCGGCTCCCTAGAGATGTCTGATTCACCAGAACACTGTTGCATTAGTCCTTCCTTCTCCTTGTCGAGGTCGGATTATTCGTTATCGTTAATTTTCTATAGCAGGAGCTTGATCCAATAACCATGTCTCACGGATGGGGATACGGACCAACGAACGGTGAGCCGTTGCACAGTGTGCAGCATCCACTTGGTTGATTGGGCTTGTCAATATTTGATGGATATAGACTATAGCATATATTTTGAAGGGTCTCTAGGAGTTGAATTTAGCAAGACAATACCCCTGGTGTAACAGGTCATTAATGGACATCACTGGTCTATACTGGTCTGGTGCGGCAGCGACTCGTGGGGGTAGAGCGGTTGTCTGGTAATTTGAAGGTTTCTGGTTAGATTCCGGCTCCTCTTGACTCATGTCCAAGTGTCCTTGAGCAAGACTTAACCCCTAACTGCTCCCGACGAGCTGTTTGACGCCTTGGCTGTCGGTGCATGTGTGAGTGAATGGGTGAATGTGAAGCACAAGTGATGGGATGTAGTGCTCCATTCCTCTCTGATAGTGTAAAGAGAACAGCATAGATTATATTGTTTTATTTTGCATTGCATAAATCATGGCTCTCAGCGCTTTAAATAGAATATAGAAGAGATTACTTTTCTAAATCGCAGTTTACATAGCATTAGCACCATATGGCTGCTTATAGAATAATTTCCCACATGCTTTAAATCAACAAAATGTGATATGACATGCTTAACTATCAGTATGGACTATTAGATAACAGTCTGACATAGATTTTCAATCGAATGGAGTGAAGACAGAATAGAATAGAACTATAGGAACATCAACATTCATGATAATCCATATTCTTGTATTTACACATATTTTAACTTGTCTTGACTTTTCAAGACGACTTTCAAGTGAACTTGATTTATAGGCTATACAGCGGACTTTCACACAACACTGTTGATCCAAAGTGCTTTACAAGACATAAAGAAATCCACAACTAAACATACACACACACGCGCACACACACACGCACACACACACACGGCCAGGGGGTAATCTGAGCAGCACTCAAAGGCAAAAATAAGGTCAGTAGATTAGATTATTAAGATCTGATAGCTAGGAAGGTGATTCCACGTGTATCTTGTTATCTAACAAACCCCCCCCCCCCTCTCTCCATATTGTCTCAGGACCCGACACATGGGTTGAGGGGTACCCTGTTGCTAATGGTCCCAGGCAGTCCCCCATCAACATTGTTCCCAATGAGACCCTTTACGACGCCTCTCTCAAGGCTCTCAAGCTGAAGTACGACCCGTCCAACTCCACAGGCATCCTCAACAATGGACACTCCTTCCAGGTCGACTTCGTGGACGACGGGGACACTTCCAGTAAGCAAAATTCCAACCTCTTAGTTTGGTTTGGTTTGGTCTAGTCTAGCGTGTGTAGTGTTTATTTGACATGGGCCATGCACAATTTGAAATTGCAACAGACTTAGCTCAAGGGGGGGGGGGGGGTTGCAGTCAGATAAAATACAAGACAACAATACAGCACAAAAGTACAATATAATACAGCAATGTAACCATCAGGTAATAAGTAGTTGAGTATTAATTAAGTATTAATGAAAGTATTTAACTGCTTCCGTTACAACTATACTAGTTGTAATCTCTTCAATTAAAACTAGTTTACTACAGTATACTACATCCCCTGTCAAACAGTACAGAATGTTTGTCGAATTCTTATTGTCTAACATGCTTTATCGACAGCCGTAAAGAGTAAGCAAAGAGTATACGGTTGCAGGGAAGGGATAACGAGGTACAGAAAATGTGTAGTTGCAATGTTCAGTATATTTTTACTGTATTTATTTACTGTATATTTTATTCCATTTTTATTCTATTTTACTCTACTCTTATCTTAGGCAACTTGATTTGATTAGTGTTATTATTCTTATTCGTGACCTGTTCTGTCTAAATGTTTAAAAGTTGAGCGATTTCGATTTGCAGTGTCAAATTTCCCACGGGATAATAAAAGTATTTCTATTCTATTCTATTCTATGTTCACGTGAGATCAGATCTCCTTCATGCTGCTTCAAGTACCAATGCCGTGGCATGATTGCATATTGCTTTCGTCTGGCAATCTAGCCGCCCTTGCCACGCATGTATACTCATCGTGTGCTGTGGGAGATAAGAGTGGCTTGATGATGTGTGGGCTGCAGGAAACCACAGAGTTGGCTTCTCAATGTCTGGAGGTGAGGGAGGATGTTATAGTGCACTCAGCCTACATAGATGGCAACATACAACGGCTGTTTTAATCAGGAGGCCTGTTTGTAAGTGCTGTGCCCCACTGAAACCTACATACTCTATTTTAGTACAGGGTGCTGTATATACTACCTATAGACACTGTTTAAGTCAAGGTGTCTGCTTGTACAGATGCTTGTTTAACCAGGTGGGCCTGTCTGTGTGTGCTGCACTTAGACTACAGAATCAGAATTGCCTGAAATGCTGCTCTCTACTGTAGTTTAAAAGGCTGATTTAGTAACTGGGCCTGCCTGCATCTTCGGTACTCTACCATTACCCAGAGACTCTCTCTTTGTCAAGTGACCAGGGCCCAGTATTTCAAAACGTTTAATCCCTATCTAATTGGATCCGATTTGGAATTGGGGTAGTTCAAAACCAAAAAACAAGATTAGGATCACTTTGATATCCGATCAGATCAGAAAATCAAATCCAAGCTTTAATCTGGATCAAATCTTCAAAACGGGTATACCGACACAGGATTGGGATCAGTTTGATCCCAAAAAACTGGATTTGTTAGGTTTTGCAAACAACCCCAACAGCACGACACAGACAGGTAATTCAGAGTTAGCCAAAAACGACGGGCGTATTTATTTTCACAAAAAACAGAAATGTGCAACAAAACAGACAGGACAGGATAGCCCCTAGTCCAGTATCCGAGGCGTCCACCTCCACAATGAACTGCCTCTTGGGGTCTGGGTGGAGCAAGACCGGGGCGGTGGTGAACCTGTTCTTGAGGGAACGGAACGCAGCGCAGGCCGCTGGAGACCAGTCAAACGGCAGGGAGGGAGAGGTCAGCTTGGTAAGTGGCTCCGCCACTTGGCTGTAGTTCAGGATGAACCTCCGGTAAAAGTTTGCAAAACCGAGGAAGCTTTGTAGCTCCTTCCGAGAAGAGGGCTCCGGCCACTCTACCACGGCCTTGATTTAAACTGTGATATTGGTACATTTATGCATATGTATTGCGAATGCCCTCCGGTTAAGACATTCTGGGAAGAAGTAACCACGCAATTATCAGAATTCTTATTTCTGACCATACCTGTACTGCCTTCTGTATTGATGTTGAATGATGTTTCTCAGTTAGCAGCCTCTATACAGGTAAAGAGACAAATTTTGTCCGGTCTTACGGCTGCTAAAAAGCTGATAGCATCACGCTGGATTCAACCGGATAAAATGTGCCGGAAGGTATGGGTTCTTACCTATCTTGATGTGATTTATCTAGAGATATCTACCGCAAGAATTTTAGGTGTTAGTGAAGCCAGCATAGCAATCTGGTTAGAGGTAGTGGAGAGGATAAAGGTTAGCATATGAATTTGTAATTCCTGGTGTTAAACGGAATAATGGATGGATTGTCCAAGAGGGGGTCCTGAGGGGGGGGGGAGGGAAGAGCGAGCAAGAGCATAGGTATTGTATTGCATTTATTATGGGTAAATCTTTTAATCTACATTTATTTTGATTTAAGTACTGGACTGTCATTATTGTTATTATTGTGTCAATCATAGTCCTGTGATTTATTGTGGATTTCCATTGTTTATGTATTGTGTGTCTGGTTTTATGTAAAAAAAGGGAAAAATAAAAAACATGTGTTAAAAAAAAAAACGAGGAAGCTTTGTAGCTCCTTCCGAGAAGAGGGCTCCGGCCACTCTACCACGGCCTGGATCTTGCGGGGGTCGGCTCGGGTCTGGCCACTCTCCACGATGAAGCCAAGGTAATCGACGGAATCGGAGTGGAAGCGGCCCTTCTCTGCCTTAACGAAGATCCGGTTGCAGAGAAGGCACTCAAGTACTCAGCGGACATGATGGACATGTTCCTCGAGAGTCTTGGAGAAGATGAGGATGTCGTCAAGGTAGACCACCACAAACTTATCGAGCATGTCACGAAGGACGTCGTTCATGAGCGCCTGGAATACCGCCGGAGCGTTGATGAGGCCGAACGGCATTACCAGATACTCGTAATGACCCCTGGGAGTCCCGAAGGCGGTCTTCCACTCGTCGCCCTCTCGGATACGGACCAGATGGTAGATCCATCCAGATCCAGTTTAGTGAAGACGGTAGCCTGGGTGAGGGGCTCAAAGGTGGAGTTCATGAGAGGAAGAGGATACTTGTTCTTGATGGTGATCTCGTTGAGTTGGCGATAGTCAATGCAGGGCCGGAGACCTCCGTCCTTCTTCTTAACAAAAAAGAAGCCGGCCGCCACCGGGGAGGACGAGGGCTGAATGAGGCCTGCTGTCAAGGACTCAGAGATGTACTCCTCCATCGCTGCCTTCTCTGGGACGGTCAGACTGTAAAGGCGGCTGCCGGGAAGGGGAGCCCCAGAGCAGAGGTCGATTGCACAGTCGTAAGGCCGATGAGGAGGAAGGGCCTGAGCCCGGGACTTGCTGAAAACCTCCCCGAGATCGTGGTAATCAGGGGGGATAGTAGAGAGGTCTGGGGGCGGCACACTAGGGGAACTCCGGGGTGACGGACTGGACGCAGCCTGAAGACACTGGGCATGACAGGAGGAGCTCCACCCCATGATGGTGCTGGAGGACCAGGCGATGTGGGGCTCATGCAGCGCGAGCCAGGGACGACCCAGAACTACTGGGACTGAAGGGGACCTGGTAATAAAGAACTGGAGTCTCTCAACGTGATTACCAGCAATGGTGAGGAGGACAGGACAGGTGCGTTGAGTGATGTCGGCCAGGCGGTGCTGATCCAACGCGAAGACCTCCAAGGGCCTCTCGAGGTTCTCAAGCGGAGCCTGGGTGGCAAACTCAAAATCCAGGAAGCTTTCATCAGCTCCCGAGTCAATGAGTGCACCCACCGTCGCCCGCTGGTCCGACCAGGCCAGGGTGACGCTCGTCAGATGGTTAGGAGGTGCAGGGGTGCAGGGGTGTGGGAACAGGAAAAACGGCTCACCAGGATCTCCCGGGGTCCCAGCAAGCCTAGTCTTTTGGCCGGGTAGGACAATTGTAGACACGGTGTCCCACAAGGCCGCAGTAGAGGCAAAGGCCGGACCTCAGCCGGGACTCCCGTTCGGCCGGGCTAAGGTGTGTGCGTCCCAGCTGCATGGGTTCCTCCCTGGTCACAGGCCGGGAGGTGAAATGAAGCGCCCGGTCATTCCATCCGCTCTCGGTTGCGGCCAGTCTGAACTCCAGCGCGTAGTCGGTGACACTGCCACTGCCCTGCTGGAAGGTGCCCAACCAGGCTCCAGGATCCTGGCCACAAGCTGGGTGGTGGAAAACCCTTCGGAGCTCTGCCACAAAATCTGGGTAGGAAAAACAGAAGTCAGCCCTCATGGACCAGGAAGCAGTAACCCACTGTGCTGCTCGGCCTGTGAGCAGGTTAGTCATGTAAGCCAACTGGGCTCCCTCTGTCGTAAATCTGCTGGGTTGATGAATGAAAACCAACTCACACTGCATGATGAATGTGGCACAGTCCTCGAAGTTACCGTCGAACAGTCGTGGGCTGGAGAGATGGGGCTCCCGGGGAACGGGGTCGGGAGGTGGAGGGTTAGTCGCGGCGGCGGGTGGTGGTCCGGCTGGGACTCCTGCCACTGGTGGGGTTAAAAGCAGGGTGTTAAATGCTGCACTGAGAGTCTGCAGCTGGTGTAGAATATCTGCCTGCTGATTACCCTGCGCAGTCTGCTGGGTGGTTAGTGTGACCAGAGAAGTCTGGATAGGCTGGACCTGGGCCCAGAGGCCCTGCACAGCAGCTGCAGCCGCCTCTAGCTGTTGGGTGTGGGCGTTGGTCAGCTGGATCTGACCTGCCAAGGCTGCTCTAACACCGTCTGTGTCGGCTGGGGTCAACATTTTGAGAACCAATGGTTCTCGAGCCGTAACGGCACATGGGGCAGGAGCCTATCTCCTGTTTCCGTAGCGTGAGGCAGCTTGATGTACAAGTACACCCCTTGGACATGACGCTAGTATGTCGCAAGGACTTCCCCCCAAACCAACCCTTGATGCTGAGTGTCAAGCAGGGAGGCTATGGGTACCATTTTTAAATAGTCTTTGGTATGACTCGGCCGGGGCTTGAACTCCCAGCCTCGCGAACTCAGGGCGGACACTCTACCCATGAGGCCACTGAGCCGGTCGACATGGTCGGGTCGTAAACAACCCCAACAGCACGACACAGACAGGTAGTTCAGAGTTAGCCAAAAACGATGGGCATATTTATTTTCACAAAAAACAGAAATGTGCAACACAACAGTAACTCCATTAGAGGGGAACGTCTTCTAGTCAAGTAGGGCTCTGCTGCACTGCCCATAGCAGGGTTGACTCCGGCTCTGCAGCCCTGTCCTTAGCAGAGTACTCTGCTCTGCAGCGCTGTCCTTAGCAGAGTTTACTCTGCGGTTCTGCGGCTCTGCAGAGCTGTTCTTAGCAGAGTCTACTCTGCGGTGCTGCAGCGTTGCAGCCTTATATTAGGTTATCCCAACTTGCGGGGAAAAGGAAACGCAGAATCTCATCTGGGCAATACAGGGCAGAGTACAAATCTACACTTCTTCAGTGTTGTAGGAAACACACAAAAAACGGAACCAAGGCGGAGAGTCCAGGACAGAACGAGGATTGCAGTTCATGGAAAAATAGTCCTCCAAATGAACTCACCAAAAGCAAAGTCGAAGTGGGTAAGGAGGCACGGGTCCACGGAGGCAGAGAGAGAAACACAGCAGCAACTTCCAAGGGGCGCACTGGAGAAACAACGAGAGGGAACAGCAGTAGAGCTGGTGGTGACAAAATGACCCCGACACAGAATGATCAGCAAACCGAGTATAAGAGTGCTCCCGCCGAGCTGATTGGAAACTCCTCTCAGGTGCGTGATGGTAATTGGCACTGAGAAGCGCGCAGTACTGGGCCAGCCCTCACAGGATTATCTTGATCCCACCAGAGGGGTAGATTTCCAGTGGATTACCAGAGCAAAATCGACTATACTATACGCCTGGATGATCCAGCTGCCTTTGAATTAATGTTTTTTTGTTGTTACCCTAGTGGGAGTATTTTTTTAAAATTACAATTCCATTTTGATTTTATGTCATTTATGTATTTAAAAATATAATTAGATATTATAGATGTCTCTGCAATGTTGTCTCTTGTCTTCCTTGTATTATTTTTCATATCCACTAGAATGGACATTGGTGATGTCGTAGAATCTACGACATAGATAATGAATAACTTACTCAGTCAAATGGATCCGGTTAATACGATTTATTAGCCAGAGACATCAATACATACAATATAGTTAGAGATGGCTGAATGGGAAGGCCTCACTTGAGGGAGAGGACGGTGTATTAATCCTCCACAGTGGATTACTGATATTCAGGATCTAGTAATCTTGAAACGTCTGAATCTGGATCAGGGTGAGTCTATCCTGAATTGCTTTGAAATACCGGGACAAAGTCTGGCCGAGTTGTCTGATCCATGGGGGAAAAAGTGGGATTTCAAAAGCTGATTGGATCTGATTGAGATTAAAAGTGTTGAACTACTGGGCCCAGAAGACTGTGTTTTAGCCCTGGCTCCAGGCTGCATGTCCAGACTGTTTTCCATACAAGCTGCTTACCTCATTCTAATGAATACATTTGACACTGAAGAAATAAGGTTGTGTTTCAGGAATACTTTGAATAATCCATCGTGGTTCCGGTCCATATTAAAATTGTCTTTACCTATTCAAATGCTTTGGTCAACTTGGTCAGATTTGACTAGACACTGGTAAAAAGACAATATAGTGTTCACACTATTATGTTACAACGAAAACAGTCTACTCAAACAACCTGGGACTGTTCAGTTGTAAATGTAATACAAACAAATGGAAATGTGGTGTCACTTTGTATGTGAGTGAGGCCAGTAACAGATGTAGAAGTTGCCCTGAAATAATTATATTCTATTCTACTCTATTCTATCCTAGTTTTACTTACTTATTCACTTAATCCTCTTTGGTCACATTGGGGCATAAGGTTCCAACAAACTCGTGCCGTATACAGACAGCCCTCTAATTCTCCCAGTCTAGTTTAGTCAAAATATGTGGTGTCCTTGTGTTGTCAGCGGTAGCAGATAAGGGAGTAGAAGAGGTTAGGTTCTCTGTTCTTGTGTGTTGTTTGTCTGTGGGAGTATAAATGTTGAAAAATGTTAGTTGAAATAATCTTCAATTCTCCTCCTCTCCTCTCCTCTCCTCTCCTCCTCTCATCTCCTACTTCTCATCTCCTTCTTTCCTTTCCACACCTCTCCTCTCCTCTCCTCTCCTCTCCTCTCCTCTCCTCTCCTCTCCTCTCCTCTCCTCCCTAGCTCTGACTGGGGGTCCTATCTCTGGTACCTATCGTCTGAAACAGTTCCATTTCCACTGGGGAGCCAGTGATGACAGGGGTTCAGAGCACACTGTCAATGGAATCAACTTCCCATGTGAGGTACTGGAGCCATTTACTGACTTAACCCAGTCATTTAGTGACTAACTATAAGATTTCTAGGCAAACTATTGTAGTAATTTACTGTTCCCACTGGCCGTAAGATCTAAAATAAAACATATGAGTTCCCCTAATCATTCATTCAGCTTTAGTGGTGACTAAATTCTGCTGATGCACTGAATACAACACATATTATCCTTTAACCACTCACAATTGATCATTGTAAGGCCTACTGTATAGAGTAAGCAACCTACAATATGTACCAAATATCTATATATCTTCCTCATTAATTAACAGTATAGATTTGAAGAGGATCAGCTTGACTCCACACCATCCATCATTTCCCCCCAAATCGGTCTCCAGAGCCTGTATTTATCCAGCACTGATCTGAGACCAGATAGGCCCATAAGTCATAGTGAAGTGTACAATGGTCATGTGACCGCAGCACTGATCCTAGATCAGCAATCTTAGAAGTATGATAAATATGAGCCCAGGTTGACAAGTTGTCTCTATTCCCTACCTCTCCTCCCAGCTCCACCTGGTACATTGGAACACAGCGTACCCCAGCTTTGGAGAGGCTGCCAGTAAGCCAGATGGCCTGGCCGTGGTTGGGGTCTTCCTCAAGGTGACTGCTTGATTATTAATACAAGACATATACTCTGTAATCCAGATCCTTTCTTCATGAATGCGGTAGACACTTTAAACGTGTGTGTATGTGTTACACTTCAGATTGGTGCTGCCAACCCCAGGCTTCAGAAGGTGCTAGATGCCCTCGATGCCATCAAGTCAAAGGTAAACAATCAACAATCAACAACAACAACAACAACAACAACAACAACAACAACAACAACAACAACAACAACAACAACAACAACAACAACAACAACAACAACAACAATGACAACAAACTCATCATCGCCTTTGTTTGCATCTTACATCTGACAGGAAATATGGTCCACATCAAGGGATCCATTCACCCCCAATCTACTCAATTCAAAATATAAATTAAAGCTACAATTAAATGATTAAGGAAAAACACATTCATCCTCAATAATGTTCTTATACACTTGATATAAGAATGTTTTAGATTGTATTTATTTTGTTTGTTTGTTTGTTTATTTATTTATGTATTTTTATTTTGAAACATTGTATTGGTGCGTTATCATTAAATTATACCACCCCTCCTTCCCTTGCGTAGAGCAAGCAGAACAACTTTGCGGACTTTGACCCCAAGACCTTGCTCCCTGGTTCTCTGGACTACTGGACTTATGATGGCTCCCTGACCACGCCCCCTCTGCTGGAGAGCGTCACCTGGATTGTCCTCAAGGAGCCAATCAGCGTCAGCCCTGCCCAGGTACTTCCTCTTTTAATATAACCATATAGGTCACCCTCATCATCAACGTATACGGGTACCACTTCCTTGGAGGCACAGTTGGTGAAGATTTCACGCTTTTGTGTGTTTTTTTTTTAAAGTGAGCCAAAGTGAGAAAGCGACACGTAGAATATGCATCCTTGTTTGGCACAAGGAAACTATAAGAAGGAAGAAGGAAGGGTCATCACGTCAGAATACCAGCATTCAATGCTCTGCTAGGTGCCAGACTTTTGTGTCAGTTCCATTGAAGCCTACAGTATATTAAAATTAGCTATCTGAGGAAATATACAGCATACTGTACACTATAACCAATATATCAAACGTTAGCTAATTAACAATGCAACAAATTGCAGATGATTCTGACATCCGAGATAATAACCTGTTTAAACCTGACAGGTCATAAACGAGGAGATGGTTGATCCCATTCAATTAAATGTCAGCCACACTGAAAGTTTCCACACTTGGCACCAATGTGCGTTCACTTGCTACACAATTATGACGTGATGACCTTTCCTTCTTTTATAGTGCGTGCGTGCATGCATGCGTGTGTGTGTGTGTGTGTGAGTCCACATCCACAGAGATTCTGAAACACAAACACACACAGAAACAAGTTTATGTAGAAATGCTAAATACAGACTTTTCTTGGCAGTCTACCTGAGAGATTTGATGGGGTAGGTCATATTGCAGCCGGCATGCAGCCTATGCTATTTTAGTGCAGTTCTCAGTTCAGTTTAAAAACCCATTCTGGTAAAGGCTGCAATTATTCCAAGATTCCCCAGCGAGCTATTTATCTAAAGAGGGATGTTTAAGTATCTGGTTGCCCAGAGAGCGTTATTGTACCATGACTGTGTACAGTGCCTTCAGAAGTATAAATAAAGGTTTTAAATTAAATTAAATTAAATTAAATTAAATTAAATTAAATTAAATTAAATTAAATTAAATTAAATTAAATTAAATTAATAAATGGAATGGAATGGAATGACATTTTATTAAATTAAATTAAACATTCGTACTACAGTATGTGTGGTCCTCATGGGAAATCCCTAACCTAGGATTACACAATTGAATATGTTTAGTTGATTTAAAGTTGTGCTTGGCACTTATCTTAAATTATTGTTTCATTTTGGATTCATTAATCATTCTGAAACCGCCATGCCAGAACAAATTTTCAATCATATAATAAGCAATCAGTGGGCTGGACCCTGTCAAGCCTTAACTTACACATGTTCAGTCTGATTACATTATCTAGCTGCCACATTATGGGCATGTAGCAGGGCCTGCCATTATCATGCGTGGGTAGCTTGTCCTCTCTTTAAGAAACACACCCATGCCAGTGGAGAAGGAACATTATAATAGTCTTCAATGTAGTTGGTATTTAGGGTTAGGGTTAATTGTTCATAGCTATAGGGCTGAACGATTTGAGGGGATGGGGGGGTCAAATTGTGATAATTTTTTACTGATATTGCAGTTGCGATATGATTCACAATATTGTATCATATGTATACTAAAGATGTATTCTTAAAGGTCCCATATTGTAGTAATTTTCAACAAGTTAAATAGGTCTTTGATGTTCCCTAAACATGTCCACTCAGATTATGCATCCTAGCAGCCTCTGTTTTGGTCCTGTTCTCATTCTATGGCTGCTTTTTTATATAGCGCTTTTATCCAAAGCGTTTTACAATTTGTTACTCACATTTACCCATTCACTCACACATTCACACACCGACGGCGGAGGCAACCATGCAAGGTGTCAACCTGCTCATACCTCTATACCTCTGTTTCAGTTCTGTTCTCATTCTAGCAGCCTGCCTCTATACCCCTCTCTTTCAGTTCTGTTCTCAGCAGCCTCTATCTATACCCCTCTGTTTCAGTCCTGTTCTCATTCTAGCAGCCTCTATACCCCTCTCTTTCAGTTCTGTTCTCAGCAGCCTCTATCTATACCCCTCTGTTTCAGTCCTGTTCTCATTCTAGCAGCCTCTATACCTCTCTGTTTCTGTCCTGTTCTCATTCTAGCAGTCTCCATACTCCTCTGTTTCGGTCCAGTTCTCAACGGGCTGTTTATGTGTCTGTAACGAGTGATCGTACAAATACAATAATTCTAGGAGTTGCAGATCAAATATGACTAATGATCCACCTGCCAATATCATATCAAACCTACTGTTAAAAAGGTTGTCAGAAACACATTTTAGGTTAAACTTTAGGTAGAAAAGAGAACGTTTACAAGCAAGCCACAATGTGACATCCATTATTTTCCCAAGATCTCTTCACACGCATATACAATACAGGCTGCAATTCTGAATGGTTTGTTTCAATAGGAATGGATCTGGTCACAGATGAACTGTAGAAACTGCACCATGTACATATTTCATAATTTCCTATTCACAACCTTATTTCACAACCTCATTGTGTAAAAACACAGTCACGCAGGAAAACGGATATGTTTCTATATAATATATTATTGGCCAATAGAGAAGGTATGAAGTTGGGTTGGGATGAATTCACTTCCAATTCAGTTAATTAAAAATGTATTACATCATCATGATGTACAGTAGCATTCATTCTGTTACCTGTCGGACAACGTTCACGGGCGCAAAACGTTCTTAAATTTTTTTTATCTGAAATGATTCAAT
>NC_140177.1:92132616-92136981 GCF_963971535.1 Notolepis coatsorum
CTCTCTTTCTCTCTCTCTCTAGATGGGTAAGTTCCGCAGTCTCCTGTTCACTGGTGATGGTGAGGATCCATGCTGCATGGTGGATAACTACAGACCTCCCCAGCCTCTGAAGGGACGCACGGTCCGTGCCTCCTTCAAATGAAAAGCCCCCCCCAGGCTACCCCCCCTCCCCCAACACCCCCATATCTCTCCTACCCTGCTGTCTAGCTCCTCGCCTCCCTCCTTGCCTTGGTTTCCCCAAAATGTATCTTAGCATTAAGGTCAAATGTGTCCCCAATGACTAACCTGCATCAGAGAGTCAAGAGTCTCCATTTGTTCCAACATCTTGTGAATGTGTGGGGAGCTGATAGAATATAAGGATTTAGGAACTCAATAAAACATAAAACTATGAACAAAAGAAGATAAGGATTTAGGAACTCAATAAAACATAAAACTATGAACAAAAGAAGATAAGGATTTGGGAACTCAATAGAACATAAACCTCTGAAAGACGATAAGGATTTTGGAACTCAATAGAACCTACACCTCTGAAAGAAGACAATTATTTGCACTATAGGCCAGAAATACCAGGGTTGTAATATTTTCATTTCAGTTTGCAATTAAACTTACATGATCACAGAACTAAGATACGTTTTTAGGGAAAGTGGCCTCTGGGGATCTTGTGACCTTTAACAATATGCATCTTAATCCCTACTGATTTCCCCTGCCCTACCGCTAAAGCACTTAAGCCATTCTTTCCTAATCGTAACATATTACATTTATAATATCCATCATTATGTGCCAATTTATCCCCACTGACGATCGCTGTTATCACTGTAGATCACCCTACGCAGAGCACCGGACAGGCCTACATTTACTTTTGTATGTGGTTTGGTTGGAACGCATGTAACTTCTCCCTTCATCGAATGCCGTTATCTGTCAGAGCCTCTCTTTATTTTTATTGTTTTTATTTGTTTTACCCTATTACTATTACAGACTCTTTTTTCCACACTATTACTGGAAAGTGTGCAAATACTATGCAGTGTATTTAATTGGATACACACAAGACATGAAGGACTAGTCAGACCCATGCACACTTTGTATGAGATTACACGCGCTGGTGCAGAATCATAAGCGAAGCCTGTTCCTCCTCTCTCTCTCTCTCCCTCTGCTCCTCCCCCATCATCCTATTCCACTATCCCCCTCCCCCTCTTTCATCCATAATCTCAGATGGTGATGTCATGACCAGATTATGACTCACTTGGCTGCCTCTGTCACCAGATTGACACACAAACACACACCGTCCTATATCTAGGATGATGTTACAAGGATAATAGCTTTTCTATATTAATTCTCCCCTAATTTTTCAGTCTGTGTCTATCAAAGAACAGCAATAGGCCTTTAGTGTTTTCCAGATACACATCTACAATTAGCATTTTACTTAATTAAAGCTATTAGCTAACAACTAATTCAAGGGTGGAGGTGAGGGTCCCAGGCAAATCATTTCTATATCAAAAGACAAGTTCTTGAACTGATTCATGATGCTTCGTATACATTCCATTCTATGAACATTGCTGTTTTATTTTCTTCATGTTGTTGCCTGAGATCGAAGGGTTAATGTGAAGGAGAGATGCCATGCCGTGACTTTATTGTAACTATGACAACGGATCTACCTATGTGTATCACCCCAGTGCATTTATCATTGTGTCTTAAAGAATAAGAGAGATAGAGGTTGTATATTTAAGAGGATCACGTCCGATTAAAAGGTGCTGAATTTTAACTATAGCTCCACTCAAATTAGTGACTAAATTTGTGTAATTCTTATATACACAATCAATGTATTTCTTTTATAATTTTTTTTACTTGGAATGAACATTAGCCAACAGTTAAACGGTGGCAAATGAAGTCAGTGGCTGGTAACTTATTTGGCAGGTATAGCCAAATAATTTGTCTGTTTATTTATTAAGATATTAAATTGGCAGTTGGATTTTTTTATCCATGTGGTTGGCTTACTAAAAGGTTTGTTGCATGCCCTGGTTGGGGATCCCAAGTTAGAATACAAATTATTACTCTGCCCATTTTCCATCCATTGAAATGAAATTATGGACCAGTAGAATGTTGTTATATTGCTTTTATATAGTCCAACATCCTTTGCCCAGGTGAGAATAATTGAAACCACAATAAGAGAATCACAAAAACAACTTTTACCGTATCAATGAAGAAAGTTTATTAACAACACCGATATTATAGATTCCAGTACCGGATTCTCTCTTAGTCTCTGTACTAATACAGTTCAGGACTACTCTCTGCCAATTGCAGCAGCAGCCTTCAGATAATTTAGTCGCAGCTATGCTCCCCAGTGTTCAAATACACCCGCACAAGTCCTGGGGAGAGAGACTGCCTAGAATATGGTGAAACAGGTGTTTTAATACTATTCCAAAAGTAGGAGGATCTGGATCTACATACATATGGTTGACTAATTGCTACTTCTTCTTATCTTTATTTATTGATCATTGGTTGATTTGATTTCTATATGACTATACCGGCGAGGCCAGTCTTGAGTTAATTTTAGTGACGTCAATCTTTATCAGTGTAATCCAGCTGTATACTTGACGTCTTCACTTCATGCCATTGTTCTGGGCAGTGGGCCAACGAAGGGGCCGAATGAGTTAATACAGCAGAGGACGTTTTGGAGCCTCCTGCTGGTGACCTTGTGTATGTGGAGCCCCCTAGGGGTACGTTATTATAATGCACATGTACATTTCCATTACATTCTTATCAAATATTGAGGTCTGAATGTGTGTCTCAACCATTTTTGAAATGGCAGGAAGAACTGAAGACTCAGGAATATTATCTTGAAGTGTGTTGGTTTTAAACCGCTTGTGTTGGTTAAGGGACCATCGCAAAAGCCTCAGAGGATTGTTGTCAAACCATATAGCTGGAAAGTAAGTGCTTTGTGTGAATCTGTTTCTGTTTCTGTGTCTAAGATGAAAAGGAACTTTGTCAATAAAATATATTTGATGACTATGTTTTGTGGTTTGACTTTGACTTGCTTCCTCTTGTAGAAATGTGCAAAGAAACTTAAATTATAGGAAAACGATAGAAACATATTGTTGCTGATGCGTGGGGGGGGGGGGGGGGGGGAGATAACTATTTTATGTGATGTCATTGGGATGTAAAGATCTGGGGCTTTGAATTTGTGATGCCATACAGTGTTTATGTGAGCTCTTGCACTAAATTATTTTTTGAATTCTGGTTCAGACCTATAGATTATAGAATATAAACATAATATATATAGCAGTGCAAAGCCCAACCTGCATATCACCCAACACATGTATTAAAAGTGAGACTATGAATGACACCATGTGTCGTTAGGAAAACTGAAGTTGGAGATATATCAGAATCTCAGTGTAAAGGGTGGGTGGTCTACATGCATCCTTAGTGATCACCATCCACCTGCAATTTCAAAAGCACTAATTTCCCCACTCTGAGGTATGAGTTTGGATGGTCATACCAGATCTAGTTTTACTCTGAGGTATGAGTTTGGATGGTCATACCAGATCTAGTTTTACTCTGAGGTATGAGTTTGGATGGTCATACCAGATCTAGTTTTACTCTGAGGTATGAGTTTGGATGGTCATACCAGATCTAGTTTTACTCTGAGGTATGAGTTTGGATGGTCATACCAGATCTAGTTTTACTCTGAGGTATGAGTTTGGATGGTCATACCAGATCTAGTTTTACTCTGAGGTATGAGTTTGGATGGTCATACCAGATCTAGTTTTACTCTGAGGTATGAGTTTGGATGGTCATACCAGATCTAGTTTTACTCTGAGGTATGAGTTTGGATGGTCATACCAGATCTAGTTTTACTCTGAGGTATGAATTTGGATGGTCATACCAGATCTAGTTTTACTCTGAGGTATGAGTTTGGATGGTCATACCAGATCTAGTTTTACTCTGAGGTATGAGTTTGGATGGTCATACCAGATCTAGTTTTACTCTGAGGTATGAGTTTGGATGGTCATACCAGATCTAGTTTTACTCTGAGGTATGAGTTTGGATGGTCATACCAGATCTAGTTTTACTCTGAGGTATGAGTTTGGATGGTCATACCAGATCTAGTTTTACACTGAGGTATGAGTTTGGATACCAGATCTAGTTATCTGAAGGTTGAAGGTTGGAAACTTCCCACATCCGATGTGGATCCATCCGTGGTGAATACAGCTTTACTTCAGAGGCCGTGCCCTCAGCTGCTGTGTGACATACTGTACAGACACAGTACAGTGCAGTCAGATGTAGGTTAATGACATGCTGTACATATATGCGTGATTGCTCACACACACACACACACACACACACACAGACACACACAGACACACGCAC
>NC_140177.1:92137181-92162181 GCF_963971535.1 Notolepis coatsorum
AGAGACATTGTAGGAAGTTGAGTGTTTCAGAATCCGAATGACTTACAGAGGTTTCACTTCTCGCACGCGATTGAGGTCATTTGAACACACAGCGGGGTATGAATTAGATACATTCTGCGTGCTGCTGACTGGACCCTGACATAAAGGCTCAAACGTGCTGCTACAGTAGGTCCCCAAGAATGATGGTTTTTCTTTTTGCAACGTACCAGATGATTTTATGTTGATACTGTAGTATTTTGTGAAAATAAATGTATTTGGTGTTGATATTAAGATAAACGATTGATCTTAACGATAAAGCAAGGAGGCTCTGTCTGTGTGTATGTCTGTCCTCCGTTGACTTCACGCTTACCATGTGTATTACTGAGGACGCGAGGGAGTTGCAGTGTCGGAGTTGATCGGATGGACGGTTCTCGACAACACTGCAAGAAGCCCTACCGCGGTTCTTGAGTACACAGCACTTCCAAATGGGCCCGCTCCAAACAGGCACCAGTTCAAACACTAGATCCCATCATCCGGAAGGACATTGGAAAGGGTTTCTAACTTGTTGGCAAAGCTGCAAAGCCATGACTCATCATAACATTCACCTAAAAAGTTGCTTATAAGCCGATCCCTTACCTTAACCTTAACCATTCCTACTATCCACAAATGAATAATACACTAGCATATACTCAGTGTCAAAGGCTGCACATTATTGCACTGCAGCAACTGGATGGAGGCAGGGTTTGAAAACATCGCATTACATCATCATCATCATCATCATAATCCTCATCATGTTGCAGGACTGAAAAGTTACTTATAAAGTGTTGTTTCAGGGTATGTGTTTAGTCCACATCCTGTCTGTGGAGATAGCACTGTGAAAACCTCATTTATGCCTGTTAATGGTTTAGTTGGTAACCACACTCTCTCTCTCTTCTCTCTCTCTCTCCTCTCTCTCTCTCTCTCCTCTCTCTCTCTTCTCATCTCTCTCCTCTCCTCTCACTCTCTCTCTCTCTCTCTCTCTCTCTCTCTCTCTCTCTCTCTCTCTCTCTCTCTCTCTCTCTCTCTCTCTCTTCTCTCTCTCTTCTCTCTCTCTCTAGATGGGTAAGTTCCGCAGTCTCCTGTTCACTGGTGATGGTGAGGATCCATGCTGCATGGTGGATAACTACAGACCTCCCCAGCCTCTGAAGGGACGCACGGTCCGTGCCTCCTTCAAATGAAACCCCCCCCCCCCCAGGCTACCCCCCCTCCCCCAACACCCCCCATATCTCTCCTACCCTGCTGTCTAGCTCCTCGCCTCCCTCCTTGCCTTGGTTTCCCCAAAATGTATCTTAGCATTAAGGTCAAATGTGTCCCCAATGACTAACCTGCATCAGAGAGTCAAGAGTCTCCATTTGTTCCAAACATCTTGTGAATGTGTGGGGAGCTGATAGAATATAAGGATTTAGGAACTCAATAAAACATAAAACTATGAACAAAAGAAGATAAGGATTTAGGAACTCAATAAAACATAAAACTATGAACAAAAGAAGATAAGGATTTGGGAACTCAATAGAACATAAACCTCTGAAAGACGATAAGGATTTTGGAACTCAATAGAACCTACACCTCTGAAAGAAGACAATTATTTGCACTATAGGCCAGAAATACCAGGGTTGTAATATTTTCATTTCAGTTTGCAATTAAACTTACATGATCACAGAACTAAGATACGTTTTTAGGGAAAGTGGCCTCTGGGGATCTTGTGACCTTTAACAATATGCATCTTAATCCCTACTTATTTCCCCTGCCCTACCGCTAAAGCACTTAAGCCATTCTTTCCTAATCGTAACATATTACATTTATAATATCCATCATTATGTGCCAATTTATCCCCACTGACGATCGCTGTTATCACTGTAGATCACCCTACGCAGAGCACCGGACAGGCCTACATTTACTTTTGTATGTGGTTTGGTTGGAACGCATGTAACTTCTCCCTTCATCGAATGCCGTTATCTGTCAGAGCCTCTCTTTATTTTTATTGTTTTTATTTGTTTTACCCTATTACTATTACAGACTCTTTTTTCCACACTATTACTGGAAAGTGTGCAAATACTATGCAGTGTATTTAATTGGATACACACAAGACATGAAGGGACTAGTCAGACCCATGCACACTTTGTATGAGATTACACGCGCTGGTGCAGAATCATAAGCGAAGCCTGGTTCCTCCTCTCTCTCTCTCTCCCCTCTGCTCCTCCCCCATCATCCTATTCCACTATCCCCCTCCCCCTCTTTCATCCATAATCTCAGATGGTGATGTCATGACCAGATTATGACTCACTTGGCTGCCTCTGTCACCAGATTGACACACAAACACACACCGTCCTATATCTAGGATGATGTTACAAGGATAATAGCTTTTCTATATTAATTCTCCCCTAATTTTTCAGTCTGTGTCTATCAAAGAACAGCAATAGGCCTTTAGTGTTTTCCAGATACACATCTACAATTAGCATTTTACTTAATTAAAGCTATTAGCTAACAACTAATTCAAGGGTGGAGGTGAGGGTCCCAGGCAAATCATTTCTATATCAAAAGACAAGTTCTTGAACTGATTCATGATGCTTCGTATACATTCCATTCTATGAACATTGCTGTTTTATTTTCTTCATGTTGTTGCCTGAGATCGAAGGGTTAATGTGAAGGAGAGATGCCATGCCGTGACTTTATTGTAACTATGACAACGGATCTACCTATGTGTATCACCCCAGTGCATTTATCATTGTGTCTTAAAGAATAAGAGAGATAGAGGTTGTATATTTAAGAGGATCACGTCCGATTAAAAGGTGCTGAATTTTAACTATAGCTCCACTCAAATTAGCGACTAAATTTGTGTAATTCTTATATACACAATCAATGTATTTCTTTTATAATTTTTTTTACTTGGAATGAACATTAGCCAACAGTTAAACGGTGGCAAATGAAGTCAGTGGCTGGTAACTTATTTGGCAGGTATAGCCAAATAATTTGTCTGTTTATTTATTAAGATATTAAATTGGCAGTTGGATTTTTTTATCCATGTGGTTGGCTTACTAAAAGGTTTGTTGCATGCCCTGGTTGGGGATCCCAAGTTAGAATACAAATTATTACTCTGCCCATTTTCCATCCATTGAAATGAAATTATGGACCAGTAGAATGTTGTTATATTGCTTTTATATAGTCCAACATCCTTTGCCCAGGTGAGAATAATTGAAACCACAATAAGAGAATCACAAAAACAACTTTTACCGTATCAATGAAGAAAGTTTATTAACAACACCGATATTATAGATTCCAGTACCGGATTCTCTCTTAGTCTCTGTACTAATACAGTTCAGGACTACTCTCTGCCAATTGCAGCAGCAGCCTTCAGATAATTTAGTCGCAGCTATGCTCCCCAGTGTTCAAATACACCCGCACAAGTCCTGGGGAGAGAGACTGCCTAGAATATGGTGAAACAGGTGTTTTAATACTATTCCAAAAGTAGGAGGATCTGGATCTACATACATATGGTTGACTAATTGCTACTTCTTCTTATCTTTATTTATTGATCATTGGTTGATTTGATTTCTATATGACTATACCGGCGAGGCCAGTCTTGAGTTCATTTTAGTGACGTCAATCTTTATCAGTGTAATCCAGCTGTATACTTGACGTCTTCACTTCATGCCATTGTTCTGGGCAGTGGGCCAACGAAGGGGCCGAATGAGTTAATACAGCAGAGGACGTTTTGGAGCCTCCTGCTGGTGACCTTGTGTATGTGGAGCCCCCTAGGGGTACGTTATTATAATGCACATGTACATTTCCATTACATTCTTATCAAATATTGAGGTCTGAATGTGTGTCTCAACCATTTTTGAAATGGCAGGAAGAACTGAAGACTCAGGAATATTATCTTGAAGTGTGTTGGTTTTAAACCGCTTGTGTTGGTTAAGGGACCATCGCAAAAGCCTCAGAGGATTGTTGTCAAACCATATAGCTGGAAAGTAAGTGCTTTGTGTGAATCTGTTTCTGTTTCTGTGTCTAAGATGAAAAGGAACTTTGTCAATAAAATATATTTGATGACTATGTTTTGTGGTTTGACTTTGACTTGCTTCCTCTTGTAGAAATGTGCAAAGAAACTTAAATTATAGGAAAACGATAGAAACATATTGTTGCTGATGCGTGGGGGGGGGGGGGGAGATAACTATTTTATGTGATGTCATTGGGATGTAAAGATCTGGGGCTTTGAGTTTGTGATGCGATACAGTGTTTATGTGAGCTCTTGCACTAAATTATTTTTTGAATTCTGGTTCAGACCTATAGATTATAGAATATAAACATAATATATATAGCAGTGCAAAGCCCAACCTGCATATCACCCAACACATGTATTAAAAGTGAGACTATGAATGACACCATGTGTCGTTAGGAAAACTGAAGTTGGAGATATATCAGAATCTCAGTGTAAAGGGTGGGTGGTCTACATGCATCCTTAGTGATCACCATCCACCTGCAATTTCAAAAGCACTAATTTCCCCACTCTGAGGTATGAGTTTGGATGGTCATACCAGATCTAGTTTTACTCTGAGGTATGAGTTTGGATGGTCATACCAGATCTAGTTTTACTCTGAGGTATGAGTTTGGACGGTCATACCAGATCTAGTTTTACTCTGAGGTATGAGTTTGGATGGTCATACCAGATCTAGTTTTACTCTGAGGTATGAGTTTGGATGGTCATACCAGATCTAGTTTTACTCTGAGGTATGAGTTTGGATGGTCATACCAGATCTAGTTTTACTCTGAGGTATGAGTTTGGATACCAGATCTAGTTATCTGAAGGTTGAATGTTGGAAACTTCCCACATCCGATGTGGATCCATCCGTGGTGAATACAGCTTTACTTCAGAGGCCGTGCCCTCAGCTGCTGTGTGACATACTGTACAGACACAGTACAGTGCAGTCAGATGTAGGTTAATGACATGCTGTACATATATGCGTGATTGCTCACACACACACACACACACACACAGACACACACAGACACACGCACACACACACACACACACACACGGATGCATACATGCACACAAATATACAGACACACACACATACAGAAACATATTCAAGTACAGTATTCATTGCCCCCCCCCCCCCCCCCTCCCACACACACACACACAAACACTGTGAGGTTTCTGTCCTTGCCTTCTCACTCGTTCTGTTCCTTTAACCACCCTCGCTTTGTTTTCATTCATTTTTTCTGTCAAGTATTTCAATTCCCTCGTTCACACGTTTCTCCCCGTTGACGTCATCTGAGACGTCGCTGATTGGTTCTCTCACTTCCCCACGCTTGTCAATCACATTCCCCAGCTGTCACTACTTTTCAATCAATCGATCCCTCATTATTTATACCCCGTTTTCCCCACCCTAAGTTGTTGGTTCGTCTTGATTTGTCGCTGGATGTTTTTCCCCGTTGCTGCTGTTTCACTGTGCTGTTCTCCAGGAATTCCTAGAAGCCTTCGCTTGGATACCTGCTCCGTGGCGCGCGCTCGCCTCCACTGTTGTTCCTGTTCCTTTTACGCAGCTCGTCTGGGTGAGTTTTTCTAGATTGACTGTCTTGACCTATTTCCGATTTTCGTGTGTAAACCTTTACACTGAAGTCTACCACCTTTTTGTCAGACAGTCACTCACCCAGCCATTATCGATTTTGCTCTTTCCTTTATGGAATAATATTTTTGGGATCTTCCACCTCCCTCTGTGTGTTTGCTCACGCCGAAGATATTATTTCACATTTGGACAGTGTTTGGATTTTTGCTCACTGTGTGTTTTCACGAAGATATTATTTCACATTTGGACGGTGTTTGGATTTTTGCTCACTGTGTGTTTACATGAAGATATTCACTTGGGGCTGTTTTTGGAATATTGCACATCACTGTGTTGTTTAACACGAAGAATATTACACCCTGTCCTCCAGCTCGTTTCAAGTCTGCTCTGTCACTGACCCGTTCCCTCTCTCCCTCTCTCGGTCTTGCACAACATCTGAGAGATCCGCCGTGAGAGTCTGCAGAGCGGTACAGAGGTCTGCTCCTGCTTCCCAAGACTACCCTTTCGGGAGAAGCTGCAGAGCAGCAGAACTTTGCCCCTTGTTCATTGTACCTGTTCTTGTTGACCTGCTTTCCCTGTTTCACTTATTCTTATTACCAAATAAACAAGCCCTCGTATTTGGCAACTCTGAATCCAACTCTCTTGTGTCGTAGCGTTTGGGGTCGGTGTCAAACCATAACAAACACGTGCATTTGTGCAAGCGGATAGGGTCATTCCAAGGTTAATCACACACACACACACACACACACACACACACACACACACACACACACACACACACACACACACACACTAAGGTCCCTCAGGTCTTCTAATCAGGAACTCGTAGCTGTTAAAGCTAAAAGGTGACAGAGCTCTTGCTGTAGCAGCTGTGACAGTGGAACTGCTAATGCTTCTAATGCTAGTATTAGATCAGCGGAATCCATTGGTATTTAAAAAAAGGGTCAAAACACCTACTCTTTTTTACTTTACTTTACTTTTCATTGTGTCTGATCCGTTGTTTTTTTAATTCATACATTTATCCTATGGTTGTTATTGTTGTACATCAATATACTTATCAGCTTGATTGCTTGACACAAAGCCTGGTTCCAGACACCATATGACATGTGTGACTCAACATGGGATTAAGGTGCCCTCTGACCCCGGAAGCAACCAATCACAGTGTCAGGAATACTGAGCAGCCAGACTGGAACAAACCAATCTGCACACCACTCTGCAAGGCATGGACAATCCCACCCACAACTCTCCCTACTAAATGCACAACATATGCCATTCGGTGGACCTTTTTTATCGAAACCGCCTAAGAGTTCCATGTGTGCATAGAATATGTCGTAGAACAATGTTAATTCATTCGTAAAAATCTTATTGTGGAATGTTAATGTCAGGAGTGTCCTTTCTTTCAGCTTCAGGCGCTCTGTTCATTGAAAGGAGATGTTATGTTAGTATCATAATACATGAAGCTTTCACATGGAAACAAATTAATGGGTTCAATCCGGTTGCTATGGAAGACTAACATGTTATCCTGTGCTTGTAGGTGATAAATACATTGTCACTATTGCTGTGGATGCTTTTGAACCACTAAAATTAACTACATTGTAGCAAACTAGTTTCATTACATGTTTGTGGATTAACAGAAGGTTATGTATATAACCTAGTTATATGAGTACTGGCTAAGCGTCCCGCTCTTAAGCCTATCGAGATATACCTCATCTCATGTACCTATTGTACTCCATCAACGAAAAAAACAAGTACACCCACACCTGCCGGGTCCCGCCCCTATGGAGGCGTAGCCTATAAGACAGTAGGCATGGTCACCAAACACTATTCCTCGCCAAAAATCCCGTTTCCAGTAAAAGATCCCTCAAAAGGGAACTCAGGGCCGCTTAAGAGCGGGACGCTTAGCCAGTACTCATATAACTAGGTTATATACATAACCTTCCGTTATATTATTGTACTTGGCCATCGCGTCCCGCTCTTAAGCCTATCGAGATATGGGGTAGAGCGGACGCGAGGCCCGACAAATGTACCCCCTGAGGACCCGTAAGCCCACATCAAGGGGTTTGGGGAGCCCCGTCACTCCATCCTTCCTAATGAAGGGGGGGCGCAGTCAACCACCTGAGTGCGAGCAGAAGGGAACTAGAACCCCTTGAACACACAGCACAGGCGGAACCACGTGTGACCTAACACACTGTGGCCCATACCCACACACTCCTGCTACCCTACCAAAGGACGGGAAGCAGGAAAGGCCACAGACCCCAGGACCGCCTGGGAGACAGAACCCCTGGTCATGTCCATGAGGTAAAACCTTACAAAGGGGCCCGGGGAGGACCATGAAGCTGCAGCACAGATGTCCTCCACCGAGGCCCCACCCAGGAGAGCGGCAGAGGCAGCCACCCCACGAGTGGAGTGCGCCCTGACGCCCCCAGGGGGCACCAGCCCAGCCAACGTGTAGCAGAGGGCAATGCCCTCGCACAACCAATGGGACAGGCGCTGCTTCGATAGTGCCTTACCCGCACGAGAACCACCGTGACAGACAAAAAGCTGATCGGTAACCCTGAGGTCCTGAGTACGGCTGAGGTAAATTCCCAAAGCACGAACCGGCCATGACAGGTGAAGGCCCGCATCTAACTCACCAGCGTGAGGAGGCAGACGAAACGCCTGAACCACAATATCCCTGGAGCGGAAGGAACTCTGGATATTCTTAGGCATGAAAGCAGGATTAGGCCGCAGAGTGGCACCACAATCGGAACGAAAAGACAGGCACTCTGGACGTACCGAAAGAGCACAGAGCTCACTCACGCGTTTAGCGGAGGTGACAGCCAGTAAGAACGCGGTCTTGAAAGACAGCAGTCCCAACGGCGCTTGCTCGAGTGGCTCAAACGGGGCCAAGGACAACTGACGAGGACCAATTAAAGATCCCAAGCCGGAGCCAAAGAGCGTTGCACCGGCTTAACGCGTCGAGCGCCAAGCAGGAAACGCTTCACAAGAGGGTGGCTGAACAAGCCACTCCCCTCAAACCCCTCATGATAGGAGGATATAGCTGCCGCATATACCCTCACCGTCGAAGCCGACAGTGGAGGGAGCATGCGCATTCCGGATGGTATCAACCACAGAAGGGTCCATCCTCTCCAGACTTACCCTCCCACCAGCCACACCAACAGGCGTTGGCCCAACACCGGGTACTGGAACAGTGACCCGTTTTGCTGCGAGAGGGCCGTCGCCGACCAAGGAATAACCCAAGGTGGAGCGACCAGTAGCTGGATCAAGACCGGGAACCACACTGCCGTGCCCCGGTCCGGCGCGACCAGGACCACCGTCCTGTGCTCCCTCCGTATCCGCTCCAACAGCTGACCCAACAGCTGTACAGGAGGAAAGGCGTACAGAAGACCGGGCGGCCATGGAAAGATCGAGAAGGCATCCACCCCCAAGGGGGGATGATCCGCTCGACTGACCGAGAACCACAAGGGGCACTTGTGAGAGTGTCGGCTCGCAAACAGATCTACCGAGGCCTCCCCGAACCGATCCCAGATCTGTCTGACTATGTCGGGGCGGAGTTCCCACTCGAGACATCATATCCGCACCCACATTCTCGGCACCAGGGATGTGGAGCGCCCTCAGACTGCGCAGCCTGCGAGATGCCCATAGCCAAAGTTCGACCGCCGCCCGGTGCAGGCGGATGGAACGAGTCCCACCCTGCCTGTTGATATACGCCGCTGCCGTCATACTGTCCGTCCTGACCAAAACGTGCTCGCCTACCACCAGGTGGTCGAACCGTTTGAGGACCAGGAGGACCGCCTTCAACTCCAACACATTGATGTGCGGGGTAGACAGGCCAGCATGAACCTTCGTCCAGCTGCCCCCCACTGCGTGGGTCCGACACGTCCCTCCCCAACCCGTGAGAGAGGCGTCGGTGAAGACCGTGACGTGTGAGCGCCTGCTGCCCATGGGGACCCCAATGGTGAGGATACCCAGCCTCCTCCAATGGGCGAGATCTCCCCATATCGACAAAGGAACCGTCAACCGTTTCCATTTGTCCCTCACCGGATCTATTCCCATAGAGGAAAACCACCTCTGTATCCTCCTCATGAAGAGGAGGCCAAGAGGAACCACCGTGTGAGCAGACGCCATCATACCGAGCAGACGCATCACTTGCAGCGCCGTGACCGTCCCTCCCAGACGGAAACCCCCGAGCGTGTGAAGGATAGACACCCTCCGCTGCTCCGAGAGGGTTACAATCATGGGCCTTGACCTCAGCGTCAAGCCCAAGTACTCCACCTGTTGACTGGGAAGAGGTGTACTCTTCTTCCAGTTCACAGCAAAACCCAGCCTGGTGAGGAATTCCACCACCAGCCTGGTATGAGACCTGGCAACCTCCTCCGAACGACTGAGGAGTAGAATGTCGTCGAGATAGAATAGAACCCGTATCCCCCGACGACGTAGAGGCTCCAGCGCAGTCGCTACGCACCTGGTGAATGTGCGGGAGCCAGAGAATAGCCGAACGGCAACCTCTGGTACTCGTACGCTACGCCCTGAAACAGGAACCGCAGGAACTTCCTGTGAGGAGGGAAAATCGGGATGTGAAAATACGCATCCTTCAGGTCTATGGAGGTTCAAGTTCAAGTTTCTTTAATAGTTGTCATACAGAAGTACAGAATACTTTTATACAAAATGCTTCTTACTGTTGCGCTCCAGAGACTGTGCAAGACAAGATAAGTATGAAATAAAATAACATAGTAAAATTAGAAGTAAAAAAAATGAGGTCACAGTGTTCAGTTTAGACATATGTACAATGTTCGATGCAGAATAGACGTAGTTACCATACAATATACAATACTGTGCAGTGTACTAATATACAATACTATATAGTGCAAGGCAGAAATGGAGAAATGGGACGAGGTGCAATTTAGGTACAATTCACAGTAGGTGTACGAGTTGTAGTGCAAATCCTTTATCAATAAATATAAAGTGTAAGTGTGTTTGTGTGATCTAAAGTGTGGAGAGTGGGTGCTGCAGTGTGTTGTTTGTTTGAGTGAGTGTGTGTGTGTGGGTGTGTGTGCTGTGTGCATTTGATGGTTGTTGCATAGTGATTATTGTTCGTTTAGCAGCCTGATGGCCTGGGGATAGAAGCTTCTTCTGAGTCTTTCTGTGCTCGCCTTAAGACTCCGGTATCGCTTGCCTGACCGCAGCAGTTCAAAGAGGCAGTTGTTCGGGTGGCTCGAGTCCTTAATAATTCTCTTAGCCTTCCCCTTGCACCGCTTGTTGTAAATGTTCTGGAGGGTGGGAAGCCCCCCTCCAATTGTGCGTTCGGCTGAACGTGTCACTCTTTGTAGTCTGCTACGGTCTTGTGCAGTGCTATTCCCAAACCAGGTGAACCAGTCTCCCCTTCTGACAGCAAGCAGAAGGAGTTTGACGGTCAACATCCTGAATGGTCTCGCTACAATCAACCGATTGAACGCGGACAGATCCAGTATAGGTCTGACCCCCCCTGTTTTCTTGGGTACCAGAAAATAACGGGAGTAGACGCCTGACATCGCGTCCTCTCTCGGGACCACGACGACGGCCTGCTTCGCCAACAGAGTAGGGCTGTCCCCGACTAAGGATTTGGATGGTCGACTAGGATTGGTCAAAAAATTTGCCGTTAGTCAACTATTGGTCGACTTAAAAAAAAAAAAAAAAAAAAAAAAAAAAAACGTATAATATTTTTAAATTTAATTTTTTTTTTTTTTTTTTTTATCATTCCATTTGGGCTGTGGGGGGTGCTTATTGTCTGAAGGAGTCGACTGAAGGCTTCTTGTCCTCTGCAAAAGCATGCAATTGGTCCACTGATGGATACATCTTGATATTTGTCTAGTATAGTGTGTTCATTAAATGGGTGAAATCCTCTTTCAGTGCCTCTGTGCCTGTTTTCGTAGGCAGTTAGCCTCTGGTATGCGTGCCATTAGCGTTAGCCACGCTTCTATGCCTCTTTTCTTTTGAAAAAAATGATAGAAAAAATAAATAAAAATATAAAAAAGAATACAAATATTATTTTTTTTTCTTTTTTTTCTTATATTCGACTAAGAGGTTGGCCAGTCGACTACGGCCCCTTTCGACCCATTAGTCGACTAATCGATTAATAGGGGTCAGCCCTACAACAGAGATTGGATCTCGTCGGCCAGGGCTGTCACTGCTTCTGACCCTGACAATAGAGTCGGCACCAAACCTGAGAACGGAGGGTGGGGTTGTGCAAACTGCAAAACAAGCCCCTCCCTCAACGTTCTCTCTATCCACCCCCCCAAACGGCATTCTTGTCGCCATATGTGAAAATAATCCCACAGCGCATCCGCCGTCAACTGACGCTGGGCCGCAAGGAACAGTAGATAGTTGGCCCGATCCCTCCCGCTGTGCGACGCACCCAAGGGGGGACCCCGACAGAAAGGGCCGGTTTGATATGGGAGAAGCTGTCATCAAACTGGTTGACACACACCCCCCCCCTGAACACCCCTCTAGCGCATGCTGAGGAGTTGTTCCGCAGCTAGACACGCAAGGCATGAGGACTCCATGGGCTCCTACACGCCGAAGCCCTGCAGTGATATTGCTACCACCCAAATCACGCTCGCCTCTTCTTTGCAGACCACTGCCGCTCTCACGGGAGTGGGAGGCATCAGCGTGATACCCCGCCTGGCGAAGGCGAGGCCGGGGTAACCCTTGCTGTGCATTCAACAGAAGAGGCCTCGAGTCCCCCTGCTGACCACTGTAGCTAGTGGCAGCTGTAACACCAGGCTCATCCATCACACAACGTGTGGTGCAGGAGCCACGCGATAGCACAACATTCTCACGGACAGACCCAGGCTCAGCCATCAACTGGGTGTCAGCCCCTGTCCCCATGAGAAGTGAAGAATGGGGCCGCATGCGCTTCAAAGAAGGTTCGCGGCCCGCAGCCAAAGGAAAACGATCAGAGCCCCGTGGGTAACAGAGAGAGGATTGAACGGGGAGCGGGCTGCTCGCGGCAAAGTGACGACGGCTTGTTTTATCCAAGCCGAATTCACCCAAAATGGCCGATCCCTCGGCCGCCAAGGCTGTCGGCCTTGTGGAACCCTGTTGACTCTCCGCCCAGGGCACCACTGGCGGGGGAAACATGGCCGCCTGTCGAGGGCCTCGCCACAGTCGTTGACGAGACCATGCTCCCACCTCTGGCTGCACAGCGTGAGGCAGTGTAGGACCCAGATCAACAACCGCCTGCGCCTCCACAGAACGACCAAAAAGTCTTTCCGTGGAAAAAGGAGTCGTGAGGAGAGAAAACCTATCCTCTTCCCCAAGAGGAGAGTGCTCCAACCAAACATGCCTAACAACAAACGTTGATAGCATCCTAATTCTCCCCGCAGTTATAGCTTGCGACTGAGTCAAGATCTCTATAACACCACAAACATGCAACATGTTTACAATGTCGGCTGGACCCATAGCCCTACTACCCGACGCCAATGTGGATAGGAAACTAGCCAGCTGAGCCATAACACTGGCCGCCGCTACAAACCATCCTACAGCAGTATACCACTCATCCGTCCATACTGCCACCCTCCGAGCCGATTCGCTCTCAAGCATCGGCCGGGTGGGACATCGTTCATCCCCGCCGGCGCACAGGAACAAAGCTACCTGGCTACGTAGCCACGGTACACCCGGCCTGCACCCTGTTGTTAGCCCGTTTACCCGTAAAAAAGGTAAATAGGACTCAGCGAAACCCCCCACATTAGCAACCGACTGACCTTCATCAATGAACCGGGCAAGAGGAGGGAAAAGCGGCAACGTCCCGCGGCGGGGATTATTAGGACAACGACCCATTTCAGCATCAACATTAGCATTAGCAGTAGCATTAGTAGCATTAGCGTTAGCAGCGTGCTCCAGGATCGCCAGGAAATCGTCCACTGCAGTGGAACGTTCACCAAGCCACCCCGGCCCTGGCGCCGAAACATACTTCACAGCATTACTAATACCGACATTAATGCCTGATGACACAGGGCCTACCTTTGTACAAGCCGGCTCGATAGCCAAACCTTGTACGCTGCTCCTTGGCCTGCTGCTGTCAGACGAGGAAACATCAACGTGTCGCTGAAACATGCCCCGAAGATTCCAGGGGTAAGCAAACCTCCGGTAAGCATTCAACATTACGCAATTTCTCTAATCTTTTCATAACACTAGTTACATAAGGTGCACTGCGACCGTTATGATGGAAACGAAAATAGAGGAAGAGTGTTTGGTGACCATGCCTACTGTCTTATAGGCTACGCCTCCATAGGGGCGGGACCCGGCAGGTGTGGGTGTACTTGTTTTTTTCATTGATGGAGTACAATAGGTACATGAGATGAGGTATATCTCGATAGGCTTAAGAGCGGGACGCGATGGCCAAGTACGATAATATAACTAGATAATATGGGGTCCTATACTAATCACCCCAAAGTACCAGAAAATACCAGAAAATACCAGAAACTACCCCAAAATACCCCAAAATACCAGAAACTACCCCAAAATACCAGAAAATACCAGAAAATACTCCAAAATACCCCAAAGTATACCCCAAAATACCAGAAACTACCCCAAAATACCCCAAAATACCAGAAAATACCCCAAAATACCCCAAAGTTTACCCCAAAATACCAGAAAATACCCCAAAATACCCCAAAGTATACCCCACAATACCAGAAACTACCCCAAAATACCAGAAACTAACCCAAAATACCCCAAAGTATACCCCAAAAGACCAGAAACTACCCCAAAATACCAGAACATACCAGAAAATACCAGAAACTACCCCAAAATACCCCAAAATACCAGAAACTACCCCAAAATACCAGAAAATACCAGAAAATACCATAAAATACCCCAAAATACCCCAAAGTATAACCCAAAATACCAGAAACTACCCCAAAATACCCCAAAATACCAGAAAATACCAGAAACTACCAGAAACTACCCCAAAATACCCCAAAGTATACCCCAAAATACCAGAAACTAACCAAAATACCCCAAAATACCAGAAAATACCAGAAAATACCCCAAAATACCCCAAAGTATACCCCAAAATACCAGAAACTACCCCAAAATACCAGAAAATACCCCAAAATACCAGAAACTTCCCCAAAATACCCCAAAGTATACCCCAAAATACCCCAAAATACCAGAAAATACCCCAAAGTATACCCCAAAATACCAGAAACTACCCCAAAATACCCCAACATACCAGAAAATACCAGAAACTACCCCAAAATACCCCAAAGTATACCACAAAATACCAGAAACTACCCCAAGTTATTACACTAAACTTAAGAGGGATACTAATTTCATGAGGAGGATAACCCCAAAATACCAGAAAATACCAGAAAATACCAGAAAATACCCCAAAATACCCCAAAGTATAACCCAAAATACCAGAAACTACCCCAAAATACCCCAAAATACCAGAAAATACCAGAAACTACCAGAAACTACCCCAAAATACCCCAAAGTATACCCCAAAATACCAGAAACTACCCCAAAATACCAGAAAATACCAGAAAATACCCCAAAATACCCCAAAGTATACCCCAAAATACCAGAAACTACCCCAAAATACCAGAAAATACCCCAAAATACCAGAAACTACCCCAAAATACCCCAAAGTATACCCCAAAATACCAGAAAATACCCCAAAGTATACCCCAAAATACCAGAAACTACCCCAAAATACCCCAACATACCAGAAAATACCAGAAAATACCCCAAAATACCCCAAAGTATACCACAAAATACCAGAAACTACCCCAAGTTATTACACTAAACTTAAGAGGGATACTAATTTCATGAGGAGGATAACATGGATTGAGAGGCCTCCAGGATATTTTCCAGTGAACAGGGCCGACATTGCAGTGTGGGAATATCTAGGCACATTCCCCATAACACTCAGTTATCATGCAAATGCTAAGAAAAATCCATCTCAGTTTATCAGAACACAAACAGAGGTGACTGAAAGAGTGGCTCAGGTGGTACAAACCCAGACACCTCGTGATGTATACGCACAGTTAGTTATGGAAGATGAGGAAAATGCACCTCGAGATTTAAAACAAGTCAGGAATATAAAAACATCAAGTATCAAAAGACCAGAAGCCTTCTGGTAATCGAACCAATACTGCTGATGAGCTTCAGACAGTTCTGAATATGTTGCAGGAAAATCATTATGTTCAGCAAATAATTTCTAGGAAGGGAAAACCACCTTGTGTCATCCTTTACTTTGATGAGCAATTAGAAGATGTTAGAAGATTTTGTTGTGGGCAGGATGCTACATCTATTTTAGGAGTGGATCGTACATTTTATTTGGGGGCTTGCTTCTTAACAGTGACTGTGTTCAAAAACCCAAAACTTTTTAAGAAAGAGACTGGAGAGCCACCATTATTCATTGGGCCACTGTATTTGCACTGGGACGGCAGCTTTGAGACTTACCATGATTTCTTTGCCCATTTGAAATCAAAGTTGTCGGTGGCATATTTAGCAACAGAAATAAATATCAGTGAGGACATAGTTATTGGATCCGATCAGGAACGGGCAATTTTAAAGGCCATAGAGTCTTTGTTTCCTGAAGCGAGTCATATTTTGTGTTCAAAACATATTCGGGATAATGTGAAACATTATCTAACACATAAAGTGGGAATGGATGCAAAAAAGAGAGCAGTACTTGAGAATAATCTGTTCCATAATGCTAATTCTCTTACCTACTGTAAAAACGAGTATGACTTTTGTGAAAAGGTACTTGAACTTGAAACATATATAGAATCAAATTGCCCAGAGTTCACTACATATTTCTCTAAGTTAATACCTACATTGAAAAAGAAAATAATGGAGACAAAGAACAGAAAGAAATGGATTCCTGATAATTGGACAAATAATAATTGTGAAGCGATGAATCATGTAATTAAGCTGGCTACTAATTGGAAAGCACAAAAGTTACCAGATCTGATATTAAAACTCCAACTAATTTCTCAACTTCAAAATATAGATGTGCGCAGATGCCTTCATGGCCAAGGTAATTATACTTTAAAGCCAGAATTTAAAAGATATGAGGTCCCCAATGTCATATGGGACACTATAACTAAAGATGAGCAGAATGAGCTATATTTAAAGTTCTTGAAAGTTAAGATGGTACCTAAGGCTAAAACAATAGAATCAAATGATGGTCAGTTGAGCATTCCAGTGGTACCCCAGCTAGCCAAAAAGCCTGGCCAAAAAAGAACGGCAAAAAATTAGCGAACAACTTCAAAAAGAAGAAAAGTGAAGACATAAGTATGTTCACTTCATGCATGCTCATAAGAGATTTGATTTCGTTTTTTATATTTTTTTATATATGTGTTTTTTTTTAGATGACACAGAATTTTTTATTTATTTTGTATTTAACCAGGAAGTCCCATTGAGATACAAGATCTCTTTTGCAAGGGAGACCTGGCCAAGATGACAGCAATAACATTTGCAATATATCAGACAGCAATGTTTTTGTGTTTACATGTATTGTATATTGTATATATGCACTTTTATTATGTTCTTGTGTGATGTATACAATATACAATACATGTAAACACAAAAACACAAAACAGAATAGTCTACATAATAGTAAAGGTGTATGACAGTAAAATACAGGGTAATACAGTAATTTAGCAGTTTTGCAGTTGGGACCCGACTACAGAAAGCAGCAAAATTCTTTTTGTAGGAAGTTATGTAATACAGATTTAAATTTGTTGAGAGAGACCAGGGCCCTGTTTCTTGTACCTGGTTCAACTAAGTCGATCAAGATGTCATTATCCAGCTTCAGTTAACCCGATGTTTGAAGCCGGGATTTTCCTGTTCCTCGAAGGTGGATTCAGTCTCGTTAACTCAAGCCAGACTTGCGACCCAGGCAAAATGCGCGCGGCCGCTTCAGTTGAAAAGCCAGCACGTATCGATAGCAGAGAATCTGATTCCCTAGCGGCATTGATTGATTAATTGATTTAGAACTTTATTAACATATTGCAGTACGGCTCAATCGCCTCGCCGACAAGTTAAATGCGTTATCTATAGGCTAATTTCAAGTCCCTCATTACCTCAATCAATCAGATTATATTTCTTTAAACTTGCCTGCTGGATTGAATAATCAAATGAGATCTTGCTAGCGAAAATAATTAGTAAAACTGTCATACAGAATAACGATACGGCTCTCTTACCCATTGATTGATGTATAGTCGATCTTTAACTAATCTCCAATGTGGTCTAACGGGTTGTACTTTTGACTTTCACGCAGACGACCGGGGTTCGAGACCCTAGTCTTTTCCTTCTTTTTGCAATATAGGAATAATTCAATTTGGTGCACGTTGAGAGCTATATAAAGAATGACATCCTCAATGCATGTAGATTTATAATATTTTAACTTAAAACCAGGCTACTTTGGCGTATAATCATTAATATTATATTCAAAAAAATTATATTGGAAACACGGGGTTTTGAACACCGGTCGCTGGGTTGGCAGGCTTGAGCACTACCGCTGCGCCACTGGACCAGATGGGATAAATTCATTGTTTATACATTAATGAACGAGAGACCCGTGTTTAGAATATTCTTTATTTTGAATGAAGTTTTATTTCTTTATCCTCATTCATTAATGTGACGTCAACGGCTCATTCAATTTCTCAAATCCGTCAAACAGCGCATCTCATCAGACATCTTAATCCCAGTTACAATTAAAATAACCACGTCATAATGTGTACATCGCACCGAGCGAGCGCCACGGTATATATAACGTGCATTATTTAGGACAAAGTGAATTTAGTATCAGAATTTTGGGTCTATTTTACATTTCAAAAGCCCCCTCTGGAAGAATGGAGCACAAAAACGTAATTCAGAATGGTATAATGCAGATCGTAGACTGTGGGAATAATTTCAGGAAACGGGCTGTCACTTTTTTGCGGGGGCGTGGCGATGGTTCAGGCTAACTTGAACTTAAACTCTGCTTTCGACCAGGCTCAAACTTTTGGATCTGTTGTCATGGTGATTTGGAAAATCCACGTACGGGGAATCGGAAAGTCCGGCTTAAGTCAGAATTACCCGAAAGTTATCCGGCTAACTCAGTTATCCAGGTACGAGGAACGGGGCCCAGGGTATCTAAGTGGATATGGTCTTGTAGCCCATTCCATGACCAAGGTGTGAAGCTTGAAAAAGCTGTTCTTCCTAGTTCAGTGTGTATTCTAGGTTTTTAAGTAGCCATCTTGTGGACCTGAATGTAATGTAATGACACAGTTAGAATGTCCTGTTATGTTGTCATGTATAGCCTATAGTTGTCTCTTTTCTTCCGTCCTTACTGGAATTTGTTAAAAAAATGTATACTGTTCTGTTATTATTGTTGTTGATGTTGTTTTGTTATTGTTGAACATTTAAAATAAAATTGATAAAAAAAATGTATACTGTTTGTTCAGTGTTCAAGATGTTATTACATTTGGAGATTATAATATATTAAAATAAACATTTGTTTTGAAAATATGTGGTACTTTGGGAATGGGAAATGGACTCCACATATATAGCACTTTCCTACCTGCACAAATAGCTTTATAATTGCCTCTCCTTCACCAATTCACACATGCACTCACAGAGCAATGGCAGCCAGATGCCATGCAAGGTGCTAGCCTGCTTATTGGAGTCATTTGGGGTTCAGTGTCTTGGTATTTTGGGGTATACTTTGGGGTATTTTGGGGTAGTTTCTGGTATTTTCTGGTATTTTGGGGTATACTTCGGGGTATTTTGGGGTATTTTCTGGTATTTTGGGGTAAACTTTGGGGTATTTTGGGGTAGTTTGGTATTTTGGGGTATACTTTTGGGTATTTTGGGGTAGTTTCTGGTATTTTCTGGTATTTTGGGGTAGTTTCTGGTATTTTGGTGTATACTTTGGGGTAGTTTGGGGTAGTTTCTGGTATTTTCTGGTATTTTCTGGTATTTTGGGGTATTTTGGGGTAGTTTCTGGTATTTTGGGGTATACTTTGGGTTATTTTGGGGTAGTTTCTGGTATTTTGGGGTATACTTTGGGGTATTTTGGGGTAGTTTCTGGTATTTTCTGGTATTTTCTGGTATTTTGGGGTATTTTGGGGTAGTTTCTGGTATTTTGGGGTATACTTTGGGGTAATTTGGGGTAGTTTCTGGTATTTTGGGGTATTTTCTGGTATTTTCTGGTATTTTCTGGTATTTTGGGGTATTTTGGGGTAGTTTCTGGTATTTTGGGGTATACTTTGGGGTATTTTGGGGTAGTTTCTGGTATTTTCTGGTATTTTCTGGTACTTTGGGGTGATTAGTAGGACCCGATAATATGCTTTACAATTACTGATAACTGACTGAGTAGATTAGGCAATGTTTCCAGCAGGGGCGTTTTTAGGGTTAGAAAACATTGGGGGCTTCAGCCCAGGGGGGTGGAGGGGGGGGGTCAACCCCCCCCCCCCCCTTTTTTTTTTTTTTTTTAAGCACAGAAATACGCAATTTTATTAAGTCATTATGTAACGTGTGTTTCATATGGTAACAAAATTAGTGTATGGTTTTGACAAGTGTTTAATTTAGCAAAGGATCTGAGGTGTTCTGATAATTGTGTGTGTGGTTGTGCTAATTGTGTGTTTTGAAACACCGGGCCCCGTTTTCAAAATCATGCTTAGGCAATCGAAAAAAAACGATTGTGTGTTTCATTATATACATATGTTTCAGTCTTCTCATTAAAAAAATATTCGATTTTTGGGTCTTTTCCTGCCTTTGGTCCGCTTTGCATTCACATCTCAAATGAACCGCAGCAGGGTTCACTTGCAAGAGTGAATGAGCTTTCACACCACCCCAAACCAACCGGACTATCCGAGGTTCGATTAAAGCTTATTATAGGACACTGGACATGGGTATGGATGGCTCCAGGTGCTGCTGCGTTAAAGTGCACATCTTCAATATCTGTACTATTTAAAAGCACAGTGCAGGACACACTCAAAGGTTATCGCACATCAGAGATGGCAGTGGACATGTATGACAGGACAAAGGCCATATGTAATGGCCTTTGGATTGAGGAACATACTACCAGCCAAAGGAGGAAGCAGAAAAGGATGGACGAGTATGTAGTTGAGTCATCTTGTGGCACAAGCTCAGACCTCAGCTCAGGAGATCAGCTGAGACAGAGACTGTTCTATCCAGTCGTCGACAGAATGCTGCAAGAGCTTGAGAGCAGGTTCTCATGAGTTGGATAACAATTTATGAGAGGCATATAGGCATGTTATCCAGCCTCAGACCAGTTTCTCTCAGTGGAATTGCTGCAACCCCTCGCCACACATTACAATATCCAACTATTGCCAGAGGAGATCACAGTTGCAAAGTGTTTCCTGGTCAGGACAGGCAGAGATGCAGTCCCTACTATCCAAAGTGTCTTTTCCCTCCTGGATGATAATAATAATAATAATGCATTTGATTTATAAGGCGCCTTTCAGGACACTAAAAAAAAGTCCACAAATCGGTGAATGAAAGAATTATAGGATCAAATGAAAACTACTTACTAAAATTTTTTAAAAGTACTAAAAACCAACAAAAAATATCAAACACTAACAAACATTCAGCACAGACAATGGGGATGCTGACAAAAAAAAAAAAAAATTAAAAAAAAAAGAAAAAAAAAATGTAAATTTTTTTTTTTTTTTTTTTTTTTTTTAGATCCGGGGCTAGGAGAAAAACATCCGGGGCTAAAGCCCCGGAAGCCCAGGGCTAACGACGCCACTGGTTTCCAGGCTTTAGTCATAATTTTCACAACAACGACAGTTCTAATATCTTGGGCAATTTTATATCAACATACATTCTGTTAAAAAATTAAATAGAAAAATCTTGATTTTCATCACTGAATCTTTAACCCTTTTAACTGTATGTATGATGTCACATGTGAGATTATAAATTGAGAACTAAACATTATAATGATTTCTCCATATACAACTCTACTGGCCACTGAAAGATATAGAGTTTTAGAATTCTGAGAAAACATTCAATAAGCCTTATTTACACCTGAGTGGCCCCGGTGGGAAGGGAAACCAGAACACTGGCAGTGTTAGTGCCACGAGACAACACACACACACACACACACACACACACACACACACACACACACACACACACACACACACACACACACACACACACACACACACACACACACACACACACACACACGTGCGCGCACGTACACACGCACAAAAGAAAGAAAGAAAGAAAGAAAGAAAGAAAGAAAGAAAGAAAGAAAGAAAGAAAGAGAAAGAAAGAAAGAAAGAAAGAAAGAAAGAAAGAAAGAAAGAAAGAAAGAAAGAAAGAAAGAAAGAAAGAAAGAAAGAAAGAAAGAGAGAAAGAAAGAAAGAAAGAAATTGTCGGTGTGAAAATGTATCAACAAACTAAATAATAATAATATTAATAATAATAATAATAATAATAATAATAATCGAATCTGTCTCACTATCTCTCTCTCTCTCTGTGTCTTTCTGCCGCTCTCTGTTACTCTCTCTCTCCCCTCTCTCTGTCTCACTATCTCTCAGATGAGGGTAGAGGAAAAAGTGCAGGTCAAACAAATATTAACGCACACACACATTTGCACGCACACATGCAAACACACACACACCACCTTCCCCCAACCACACAATAACCATCCAACCGTCCAAACGACCAAACAACCCAACCAACATACAGTACAAACCCATCCCATTGTCTGGTGTGAGAGAGTCTCTGTGATGAGCCAACAGAGCAGCGCTGCTAGCTCTCATCTCTGTCATGATTAGACAAGCAGCCTGGCAGGTTGGCTGACTGGAAGGTTGACTGGTTGGTTGGCTGACTGGTTTTCTGGCAGGCTGGCTGACTGGTTGGCTGACTGGTTGGCTGCCTGGTTTGCTGCCACGCTGGCTTGCTGGCTACTTGTTGTCCGTGCTCAGCTCAGCCTTACATAAGCCTGTTGGGCAATTGATCGTTGTCCTCTACCAGGGGCCCGTTGTCAGGCATCATCAGAGCACATGGTCATGTATAGAGAGGTCTCTCTGGGGACATTTGGCATCACATCACTCATTAATTCTGTGTCTCCCTGTATCCCTCTGTTGCATCTTTCTCTGTGTGTCTCTTGTCTCACTCTTTAATCCTCATAGTGTGTATCTCTGTCTGTCTCTGTATCTCTAGAGCATTCTCCTGGGTGGAAGGTCTTGGAGGACATTGGCAATCACTCCTCTGTCTGTCTCTGTATCTTCTGAGAGCATTCTCCTGGGTGGAAGGTCTCTGAAGACATGTGGCAATCACTCTCTCTGTCTGTCTCTGTATCTTCTGAGAGCATTCTCCTGGTGGAAGGTCTCTGAAGACATGTGGCAATCACCCCCCCCCCCCCCCCCCCCCCCCCTCTGGAAGTGAAACCTCTGAACGTCATTCGGATTCTGAAACACTCAACTTCCTACAATGTCTCTCTCTCACTCACTCACTCACTCTGGCTCTCTCTCTCACTCACTCTCACTCACTCTCGCTCTCTCTCTCTCTCTCTCTCGCGCTATCTCTCTCTCACACACACACACACACACACACACACACACACACACACACACACACACACACACACACACACACACACACACACACACACACACACACACACACACACACACATACACTTTGTTGTGTCTTCTACATGAGTGATGACATGATGGGATTTTACAATATCTCTCTCTCTCATATGCTTTCAGCTCCCTCAACCCTTATGGACCCACAACATTATTGGGATTTAAATATTTTTGAAGAAATTATGTACAAATGTTTACAGTAACAAATGTTAACTGTATCTCAATTACAAGCAATCTAGACATCATATTGGTTAATATTTGCCATTTACCTCTGATAGATTAAAAGTGCTATTCATTCTTTGTCATTTTCTTTGTCTGTACAGTGAATGTACAAAAAGGCATTATAGTGAACCTCGTTTATTTTTTTACCATATTTCCTTGTTTTCACCTACAATTTCCACACTCCAGTGGACACCAATATGTGATATAAATGTGTAGGGGGAATGCACAGTGTGCACTCAATGAAAATGTGTTCTTTATGTTCTTCACCGAAAATGAGCGAAGTCCAATGATTCTCAGGTAAAAATAAATATATTCATTGTATCATTTCTTTTAGAGTAAACGTTGAAAACGGGTCCCACAGACCAGAAGTGTTAAACATCTAGTTAACAAGAGGGATTCATTTAATAATTAATGTAGAATCCCAGCTTCCCCCAAATTGTCACTTCCTGTCTGTGTGCTTCTACTTCTCTCTGCCCATGAGACTCACTATCATCATGGGTGGAAGGTCTATTGGGACAGCTGGCTTATCAGTCACTTGTCCTCTCTCTCTCTCTCTCTCTCTCTCTCTCTCTCTCTCTCTCTCTCTCCCTCCCTCTCTCTCTCTCTCTCTCTCTCTCTCTCACTCCCTGTCTGTAGCTCTCTCCCCTCTCTCTGTCTCACTGTTTCTCTCTCTCTGTCCATGTATGCTTTGCCCAGCTTCGATCTTTGCGCCTACAGTTTATGTCTATATCTGCCTCTCTCTCTCGCTCTCCCCTCTCTCTGTTTCTCTGTCTCTCCCTCTCCCATGTCTCACTATCTCTCTCTGTGTCTTTCTGCCTCTCTCTGTTTCTCTCTCTCCCCCTCTCTCTGTCTCACTATCTCTCAGATGAGGGTAGAGGAAAAAAGACAAGTGCAGGTCAAACAAATATTAACGCACACACACATTTGCACGCACACATGCAAACATACACACACACGTCTCTCTCTCTCTCTCTCTCTCTCTCTCTCTCTCTCTCTCTCTCTCTCTCTCTCTCACACACACATTATCTCTCTCTCTCTCTTACATACACACACATCTGTTCTGGTCTGCAATGTTGACAGGCAGGGAGGAGTGTCTGGCTTTCATTAACATCCATGTTTCCAACACAACCAGAGAGAGAGAGAGAGAGAGAGAGAGAGAGAGAGAGAGAGAGAGAGAGAGAGAGAGAGAGAGAGAGAGAGAGAGAGAGAGAGAGAGAGAGAGAGAGAGAGAGAGAGGAGAGAGAGAGAGAGAGAGAGAGAGAGAAGAGGAGGAGAGAGAGAGAGAGAGAGAGAGAGAGAGAGAGAGAGAGAGAGAAGGAGAGAGAGGGAGAGAGAGGGATTGAGCCTGGGGAGGTGGGGGGTTTAGCGAGGTCACAGGGGTCATATAGGAGAGATGCAGAGAGAGAATAGGGAGGTGTAGTCTGACGTCACTTTAGTTTCCTGTGTGGTCCCCCCGTATAGGGATTTATCATTGGGAAAATGTATTATCGGCTATTGTAATAATTCTGCCTCATGAACATTGGCAAGCTTTCCATTTTTCTATCACTAACATTATTGTTTAAGCATTTTTGGTTGAAATACAATTATAGT
>NC_140177.1:92167181-92197181 GCF_963971535.1 Notolepis coatsorum
CTATGCCCCCCACTGGTCGGTTGTAGTGAGGATAGAAGCCTTGCATCATGTGTCCCCTCCGCGTGTATGCCTTCTACAACGCTGTTCCAGTTCCGCATTGCCGTTTTGCGCTCTGATTGGCCGAGCGCGCGCATGCTCAGCCAGGCAGCAATACTAAGCTCCAGTTAACCTAATTTATACCGTAAGCAATCATTAAAAAAATATACCGTTAACTGGAATATGTTGTTTCTTTACACATATGTTGGATTATGTAATTGGTTTGTCATGACAAACCAATAAAAAATCGCGCGACTCGGGCTTCATCGCCGCCTTCGCGGCTGCGTTGCGGGTCCACGACCCTCCGTGCTGCGATAAGGCTTTCAACAGCGGGGAGAGTATGCTGCCGCGAGCGGCATCGCTGAGCTCGCCATGGTGTCCGCTGGATGAAGCCAGAGACGGTCTTATTATGGGGCTTATGCCGAGAAGCAGACCACAACAGTGAACACATAGTTGCAATGCATCTGTCAGTCGTACTTAACTATGTGTTCACTGTTGTGTTACTGCTTCGCGGCATAAGCCCCATAATACTCTCCCGCTGTTGAAAGCCGGAGCACGGAGGGGCGTTGATGAGCGCAGCGATGCCACTCGTGGCGCCTACTGTCCCGGCTGGCGAAAGCTTTATCGCAGCACGGCGGAGGGGCTTGTCGCGGCTCATGCGCATGCACGCGCTCTGCCAATCAGAGCGCAAAGCGGCAACGCGGAACTGGAACAGCGTTATAGAAGGCATACACGCGTCCCCTCCGGTACACGAGGAGGCAGCCTGTTGCATCTTTTTACCAGACAGCATGGACTCTCAGTGGCGAGGAGTAACGCGTGGGAGGCTCACGCTGCCCCCGATACTTCCTGACTCTGCCAAGGCACCTCCCGTCAAAGGAAGGGAAGCATTAGCCCAGTCTCTCACTCGGCTGAGACAGAGAGAGACCCGTACCCTACTCCACGGAGAGACGCTGACCAAGTACTGGCAGGATGCCATCATCCCGAGAGGTTTGAGAGTGACCAAGGAACCTACTCTGGGACAAGATTCACCGGAATTTTGTGATAAATGGTGTGCCATCCTGGATAAATGCTCCTTAGACCTTCTACTTCTGATTATTGACAATGAAGGCTCTAAATTAGCCACGGTTAAAGCTGAACTGACCTCGTTAGAGGAAGAAATAAAGAACATTTTAACTCCTGATCAGCTGACCGAAATGCTAGAGTCTGTGAATCAGAAACTAGAAAAATACAAACTTGACATTGTGCTACATAAGAGAGCGAAGAGACGCAGAGACGAGCAGGATTATGCGGCTCACATGGTCTACCCATGGCTGCACCAACCACAAGCCCGGAGCCGTAGGCAGAACTGGCAGCCCAGAGATCGACAGAGGCACTCGGACTCTTCTTCCACAGCTGTCAGCTCAGACGAGACGCCCTCTCAAGAAAGGTATTCCCTCCGCAGCCAATCGATTTTTCAGGACCCGCGGGACGGCCCTCTCCCACCCCGACCGCCGCGAGAGGCCACCGGAAGACGCGGAGGAGCCAGAGAAAGAGGCCAACGGTTTCGGAGATGAGCACCACGTCCACATCCAACCTAGTGAATATTCCTAACGCACAATTGAGCGACTTGCATCATACAGTACTGTCGAAAGGGTTATCATTTGTCCCGGCACGGAGGGTGGACTCTTTTACTACCAAGGTAGAGCTTTTTAAGTTTTTTCGCAATATTAAGTTGAAAGCCTTTTATGCCAGAGGGATAGTTAACAGAACCCAATATGTTACTAACATAAACGTCCCTGAAAATGTGGTTGTGGATGCAGAAACAGAGCCTGATACCCACTCTTTGCCTACTAGTAAAGTATTTAAGCCACGTAGCTTGTTTGTACCCCATCTTAACCCACCTTCAGTGGATACTTTTTGTAGACTGGTACAGAATGAGGTCATGAATTTATGTGATACCAGCCACAAGGCCCAGCTTTACCCTAATTTACTGGTAGCAGAGTCGAGAGCGCTCAAGGAACTCATGGAAAAAGACGATTTAATTTAGAGTACGTACGTGACTGAGATTATGAGACAATTGAACGACATTGAGGTGTATACCCAGTTAAATTCAGATCCAGTGTTCCGATTTTCTACGGAAATTAAAACAGTCCTAAAAAGCCTCAGATTAGCTGAAGTAATCACTGAAAATGAATTTAAATTTATGTTTGTAGAGCACCCAATTACGCCTATCATTTACACCTTACCCAAGATCCACAAGGATCTAGTTAACCCTCCAGGTCGACCGATAGTCTCCGGCATAGGCTCTGCCACAGAGAAAATTTCGCAATATATAGACGCACATATTAAGGATCTGGCCTCTTCACAACGCGGGTATTTAAAAGACACTACTTCCTTCCTGAGTGGGCTTCTGGCCTGTAATATTAGTCCCACAGACTTTCTTGTTACCATGGATGTAGTCAGCCTGTACCCTAGCATTCCACATGCTGATGCGTTAGACGCACTGAGTTTTTATTTAAACTCGAGAGCAGAATCACTCCCCTCCACAGACGCGCTAGTTAGACTAGCCGATCTAGTGCTTACGAGGAATTACTTTAGATTTCAAGATACATATTATTTGCAGAACAGAGGACTCAGCATGGGCTCGCCAGCCGCAGTGAACCTAGCTAATCTTTTTATGTCCAAATTTGAACTAGAACATGTTTTTAAAAATAACCCGTTTGAGAAACACGTCAAATCCTACATGCGCTATATAGATGACCTATTTTTTATTTGGTCAGGTACATCGTCTGAGCTTCTTGACTTCCTTGAATATCTCAACTCTTGTAGATTAACGATAAAATTTACTTTGAAGTTCGATTTGCAATCGCTACCCTTTTTGGACGTCTTAATCTACAAAGCCCCAAGTGGGACTTCATTACATGCAGAGGTCTTCAAAAAAGAGACAGACAGAAATTCGTTTCTCCATTTTTCTAGCTACCATACCCCGGCTTTAAAAAATAGTCTACCTTTCAGCCAAATACTCCGTTACAAGAGAATCTGTGACACGGAGGTCAGATTCAAGGCCCAAGCCGAAACCTTACGGTAGAATTTTCATGACAGAGGATACAGTGATATTTTAACATCTAAGGCCCTGCACAAAACTCAGCAGATTGACAGATCCTCGTTACTGGCCCCTAAGAAGAATAAGGTACACTCTGATAAAGTAGCCTTTGTGTCTACTTACAGCCCGATTACGAGAGACATACGTACCATTGTTAATAAATACTGGCATATTTTACAGTCTGATCCTCTAATCGGAACGGCGTTTCAACATTCGCCCAATTACTACTACAAAAGACAAGCGAATCTCTCAAATCTGCTTGTGAAAACGGATTTTCCCATAATAAAACCGACTCACTTTATGTCTAACATCCCAGATGGGAATTTTCCCTGTCAATCTTGTGTACATTGCCATGGGATGATCAAAGACAAAAGTTATACACACCCAAAAACGGGCAAACGGATACCGGTTAAAGGTCAACCTCCACGTTGTATTTTTGTTCAATAAACAATGTGGACTAGGCCAACAGTGACTTTCATGAAGAATTGGGAAAAAAAGTATTGAAATTGACCCAGTTTTAGCGTTTTTATCAAAACATTTTGTCTGCCCAACACAATCAACATGCACATGCATATTTTAATCAATGGTTTATAACGTGCACGTGTAATGTCGTCACAACAGGTATTGGTCACCAGGGGGCTCACCAGGGGGCGCTGAGAGTCACACAGCTAGTGGCAGGCAGAGAGCCTTGCTACCATAGATATATGCTTGCTACTACTAGCCGAATGGAAATGTATCTGTTTCACCTCACTATTGCTCCGTGATTATAGCCATCCATCCATCTCTAAAGCTAACCACTATTTGTAAAAGCCACAACCACGTTACCATATTTGTAATAATGTAAATCATTGTGTCGTCGTTGTACACATATTGTGTTTATAACGTTAGTAGATAACATAGCTTAGCTTGGTAGCTATTGTGCTAACAACATATCCCGACATCCGGCTCGCTGGCCGGCATGAACGGCCGACCCAAAATGGTTCTCTCCTCTCTGTACACCCCGACCCGTCCCCACGGGTGCCCTGCCGGGGGGCCCATGGACGCGACGGCGGCGGCAGCCGCAGGGCGCCCGAGCCCGCAAAGGCTAGTGTTACACGATAGCTATGAGCTAACTAGCGCTGCGGGCTCGCTGTTGTCGAGTCCACAAGCTTCACTCGGTGCATCAGTCACGAAAGGGGCTATGATGAGCTTGGCAAGCCAGAGTAAAACACAGTTTTCATTCAATCAATCAATAACAACATTAACCAGACTCTCGTTGTGTCTATTATGCTAACGCTAACGTTACCTCATTGTGTCTATTCTACACAGATAGCCTCTCGTGTCTATCTGCTAACGTTAGCATTAGGCTAACTAACGTTACGTCCCTAACCCCCAACAACAAGCGTAACTAATCAGCGATCTTTTTGTCAGACTAAACTCTCCGCTCGGTGGCAAATTGTGTTGATGTCGGTTTTGTTTCATCAATAAATGAGGCAGAATACACAGTGACTGTATCCTTTTTTATTGCACTTGTTTCTTGCTGCAAACATACAAAAGACATCCTACGCGAGACATTAAAGATGGCGGCGTTCTGTTTTCGTTCAGACTCTCCAAACAGTGACGTCACGCGTCTCTCTTCTGACAAATCAGTGGTCTGCAGTTTTTCACGTGTCATTTCTGGAGCTCTCATGCTGATCATCAGCAGCCCTGCCTCCCCACACGGAGACAAACTGAGTACTTTATTTTAGTGGAAAAGCAACATTAGATTCGGCTCATTAATATGCAAGCCACACCTGTTGTGACGTCGGCGTTTGATAAGCTTTTTTGATTCGCGCGTGCATGTTATTCGTGCGTGGACCTTTTTAACTCTTTCAGAGTGGCATTTCCGGTGTCAAATGGAAAAAAATAAATAATGAAATTATATACCAATGATGTAAACTACCCATAATTGATCAGTAGGGTTTAACCTAGAGGTTGGGCTTTAAAGGACGTATTACCTGCAATTCCTCCAACATAGTATACCTGCTGAAATGTCCTTGTGATTTTTCATATGTAGGCAAAACAACGAGACCATTCAAATTAAGAATCAGTGAACATAAGTGTTCAATCAGAAATTCAGACGTCAAATCTGCGGTAGCTAGACACTTCATGACTTGCAAGCATGCTGTCAAAGATCTCCGTTATATGGGTCTAGAGTTAGTTCATAGGCCCGCTAGGGGAGGTGACAGGCATAAGCTACTATTGCAAAGGGAGTGTTATTATATTCACCTCTTTAACTGTATAGAACCAAGAGGGATGAATGAAGAGAACGTTTTGACCTGCTTCCTTTAAATACCTTTCCCATTAAGGCCGATTATTAGTTCATGTTTTAGTATCTTTAGAATGATGTATGGAGGGTGAGCCTGGTTCAGTAAATATGAGTAAGATCCATTTAGCCCAACAAATAAGGGCATCTGGTTATTTAAGCAACAAGTATCTAAGTATACAAGGGAGTATTAATGATTAGACTATAGATCTATTTTAAAGAGCCATTCGTAAGACTAATAACCTTAGACACACCGAACAGGTGTAGTTTTTTCCTTTTTTTCCTCTTTATTATGAGGCTCAAAAATTTTTTTTTTTAAATAGTTTGACTTTACGCCAAAGGGCGGACTTATTTACCCAGGGGTTTCTTGTTTAATAATTTAATTTTTTTATATTTTATATTTACACGAAGGAAAAAAAGTGTTTACCCGTTTTTATTTTAGGACCTTCCCCATTTTGAATATTTCAAGTCCAAATACAATTGTCTGATGTAATGATGCAAGGCTGTCAACAGAGGCACACAAGGGACATTTTTTAATTTAGTAAGTCAGTAAATATCTATTTTTAGCCCATAAAAAATAGGGGTAAGAGATATGCAATTTAGTTTCGGGTATACTTATGTAATACGTTTGAATGTACTTATTTAATTTTGTTGGACATTCACACAGAGATATTCTCGAACAGACGTCTCAGGTATATTTAAAGGTCTGTTTAGAGGTGAGTTGACCAACAACCTGTTTAGAGGTGAGTTGACCAACAACCTCAAGTACACCGAAGTGGTGATGTTTTTTCCTGTTTTTTCCTGTTTTTTCCTGTTTGTTCCCCTTTAAAATGAATAAGGCATTAGAGTGCATCTATCTAGCCATACATACTAGATGTTATTTTTGTTTTATTTGTGCTTCTAGTATAACAACAATTTTATGTTTATATATTTTATATCTACATTTATTATTTCTATATTGTGGTAATTTTGACTTAAGAATGGACTCTTGGTATCAAAGTACTTCCTGGGTCAAATTCGACCTTATAGCAACTCTCAACACACCTGTGGATGATGTCACTTCCTGCTTTGCTTGGTATATAAACATTATTGTCGGTGAGAACATTTGCTAGCCATCAACACTGAGGAAGGAACATAAATTGTTCCGAAACATGTTTGTTTCAGGCTGCCATTAAATAATCAAAATCTGTGAGTGCTGGTCCAAGCGTATTGCTTTCTTTTTCTAATATACTCCACGGGATTTCAGCACCCAGTGTTATATTTTGTGAGCGCAGTCTATCTTGACTTAATTATTCCGCTTATACCATGGTAATTTGCCAAGAATGTAAAATAAAAGCATTTACAAATTATTGGTGCTCTTGCCATTGGTGTGTTTTCCTTCCCGGTGGCTAGTTTATCAAATTGATAAGTCAGCTGTGTTTGCAGCTGACTAGAATGGTGATAAATCAGAAAATAGAATTCACCCAGACCATGCATGTCATGTAATACCAGATGTTCTTAATTCAGACTGCTACCCTCCCAAATGTTGACCATACTGATGCCAGCGCAGATAAGGTGTTCGTATATGTGTGTGTATTGTGCAAATGCAAAACCCATATTTTGAAAATAAGCAGATGCAGGGTCCCAGTGTTTTGAGTACAACTGAGCAGGTCGGGATATGATCTCTTAATGTGAAGCAAGTCGAAACAAACACAGCCAGCAGCTGCACCTACTGACCCGGCTGGATTAGGCTTGATTTATTCACACTGAGCATAATGCATGAAATAGAAAAAAGTTATAGCACAATAGTTGTACATTTATATTAAATTTGTGCTTCTTTATGTTAGGACTCAGTAACAGGTAGGATCAAATGCACAACACGGGAAACAGGATAATGTTCAACCCCCGTTGGGCATTTAATAATACGTTGAAAAAAGGGAAAAGAAGTGCGGTGTGTGTGCGTCTTTAGCCTGGTGGGCGGATGACCGTGACCGGTGGAGAGCACGGGAGTAGAACTGTGAAGACACAGAGGGAGAAAACTAAAAAACTCTTCACAGGATAAAAAACTCAGGCACACGGGAAAAAACACGACGACAAAAACACGATAAGTCAAGTCAAGTCAGCTTTATTTATATAGCACATTTACAATGACTAAAAGCCAAACAAAGTGCTTTACAGGTAGGACACAATCAAAAACACATATACGCAGTAACAAATAAAATCCACAAAAATTACAGAAAAGGGTAGTACGCTAAGAAAAGAAGAGTAAGGTGCAATATAAAAGAGACAAGAAAAATAGATGAAGAGTCCAGAGTAACAGCAAACGTAATGTACAGGTGGCAGGCTAACTCTGGTCAAAGGCCAGGGAAAAAAGGTGTGTTTTAAGCAGCGATTTAAAAGCCTCTAGGTTTCTGACAGAGGAGCGGATATTGGAGCCCAGAGGGCCTAGCGCATCGACAGTAGGGTCAACAGAAGCGTTTCCAAATAATATAATTTCAGTTTTGCGCTCATTTAGGTTGAGAAAATTGGCACTCATCCATGTTTTGATGTCGGCCAGGCAATCTAACAGTGGCTGCAGTGTGACTTTACCTTTTGCTTTTAAGGGTAGGTAGATCTGCACATCGTCGGCAAAGCAGTGAAAGGACATGTTGTGCTTCGCAAGGATTGAGCTTAAAGGCCAACTTGCAGGTTAAACCCTACTGATCAATTATGGGTAGTTTATATCATTGGTATATAATTTCATTATTTATTTTTTTCCATTTGACGCCGGAAATGCCACTCAGAAATGGTTAAAAAGGTCCATGCACGAATAACATGCACAAGCAAATTAAAAAGCTTATCAGAGCTATCAGGGCCATGACGTCACATCTGGTATCTTTCCCCTACTTCTGAACCACTACAAGGTGTTTTGACGAGTGCAGAAAGCTATTTCCTTGATCCAAATGGACGCCTTACAAGACGCAAATGGGTTTAATCGTCAGAGACTTTGATGGACCAGCTACAACTGGTTGAAACAAGGTAGTTATAATGTTTTTAATGTCGTAAAAAAAGAACTACATTTACCACTAGGCAGCCTGTTGTTCAGTACAGCAGCGCTACTGGTCTGTGGGCTGTCGCCTTATCCCCGGGTCATAGTATCAAGCTGGCTATATAGCTCTGGCTAACGTTACCCCGCTAACGTTAGCATTATGTCTACTGTTGTGCATGTAAAAGAGTTTTGGGAACGAGTAAAATGTGCAGGTCCTCTTCTCAGACCTGTGGGGCAAAGCACTGCACACGCATCATGCAAGCTACGTTAGCTAAACGTCGCGGCATGTTGATACGATAGCCCCTTTAGCTGCACTCTGTGGATAGCCCCTTTAGCTGCACTCGGTGGATAGCCCCTTTAGCTGCACTCGGTGCATATGTACAACGACACAATTATCAAACACCTTATAACTACTATTGTCATGTCCATAAGTTCCCTGGCAGAATACTTGTGAGGACAGGTATACAAAGAGGAGAGAACCATTTTAATTCAGGCTTTGTTAGGAGTTTCAAGAACGGCGGCTACCAAGCTAAGCTACGTTAGCTGCTAACGTTGTATACACAATATGTACAACGACACAATGATTTACATTATTACAAATATGGTAATGTCGTTGTGGCTGTTACAAATAGTGGTTAGCTTTAGAGATGAATGGCTATGATCACGGAGCAATAGTGTTAGGTGAAACAGATACATTTTCATTCATCACTCCTCGGCTAGTAGTAGCAAGGCTCTCTGCTTCCTGCCACTACCTGCCTGTGACTCTCAGAGCCCCTCGCTGCCCTGCACCTGATGTGACGTCAGCATTAAGATGACACACGCACGCTATGAAACATGGAATTAAAATATGCATGTGCGTGGAGCTTGTGGTTTGGTCAACAAAATGTTTGATAAAAACGCTAAAACTAGGTCAATTTCGATAATTCTTTTTCCCCTCTTCATGAAAGTCAGCGTTGGCCTAGTCACATTGTTTATTGAACAAAAATACAACCTGCAAGTTGGCCTTTAAGCAACATAATAAAAAAAGGATGGGGCCCATTATCGACCCCTGGGGCACCCCACAGGTAAGAGGGGCCGCAGATGAGAAGAATTCTCCTAGCTGAACTGAAAAGCTCCGGCCAATCAGGTAGGACTTGAACCAACTTAGGGCGATGCTTGTGATGCCAACATATTTTTCAAGAACAGTAGGACAGTGTTGTCTATGGTGTCGAACGCAGCTGTGAGATCTAAGAGCACAAGAATGGCGGGATTGCCAGAATCAGCAGCTAAAATTTTATCATTTACAACTCTCAGGAGGGCTGTTTCAGTACTATGGCACAGTTTAAAGCAAGACTGAAAATTTCTCATGGATTTTGTGTGCATCTAAAAACAATTGTAACTGGGTGTATACTGCTCGCTCCTGGGCCCTCATTTATCAATAATGCGTAGAAAGTGTTCTATTTTCGTTACTAAGCACGGAATTTAGAATGTCTCTACGCACAGAAAAATCTGGATTTATCAAACGTGCGTACACAGGTCCTACGCACACCTGCAAGTACTCAGTGTTGATAAATGCCACTTGTTCTACTCTCTGCGCTCGTGCACGATTTGCATACAGAACCGCCGGTAATTAACCATATACGGTAATGAAACACCCCCATGAAATGTGAAAAAATGCACTAAGCCGAGCGAACACGTGTTATGGGAGAAATACGCGACAGGCTGACAGATGTGTACACGGTGATGTCGGATATGATATCTATTAACTTCCTAAAGACAATTGCTGCCTGGGCAGTGCAAAACACGAATAAAGACCGTTAACCACTGTTTGGCGTTGGTGTCATTAATAACCATGCTGGAATATGAATGCCTTTTTTTGTTTCGTTCTTTTAAAGTTCGATTAATACCCAGGGATTAAAGTTCTCCGTCAATTTGATTCCAAAGCCTGCATACAGTAAACTAACTTGATCGTTAATCTAACTGTTGTCCTTGTATCTTTACGCTTATGAAAACATTTAATAATATTTATAGGCTATAGGGTATAGGCCCTCGTTTGGCCATAATATCCTATTCTCAAATGGCTAAATCTCCTCGCTGACGGACCCAGTATAGCCTATATCATATCATATTCCTATATGTCTCCAAGGAATCGTGGGGCTCTGGGGAAGAAAGGTTGGGAACCCCTGCTATAGCCTATCCTTTATAATGTTATAGGCTATTTTATTTACAGTAGTCTATTTATGATTTGTTTCCATAGCCGGTCTCACACAGTTATGCTGTGGCTGAGACGGATCGGGATTAATGAAGCTGCTATAGGAGACTGCTTCTCGGCTATGAATTAAAGCCACGATTGAAAATAATGTACTTCCTTTCTTGACAATAGCCTACTATAACAATAATACGAGAGCATACAAGAACAATGAATCTCACTGCCAATCAAGTGTCGTCCTTTCTTCCTTCCGAGAGAGTTAACGGCGATCATCCTTGTAGGAGTGTACATTCCACCGCAAGCCAGCGATAGTGTCGCGCTCTCCAGACTTCACGATGAGGTAAACAAACTCCAAGCCGCGAACGTTAACGCCGCCATTGTAGTAGTGGGTGATTTCAATAGCGCCAATCTGAGAAAGGTTTTGCCTGACTTCTATCAGCATGTGACTTGTAACACCAGAGGCGGTAACATTTTAGATCACTGTTACTCGCAATTCAAGGGTGGATACATGGCTCATTCTGCTAGTGGCTTTGGGAAGTCTGCGGCCATTTTTCTTTCACCAAAGTACAAACAAAGAATCAAGAGCACACCTGGGCCCTCATGCATCAACGTGTTCTACGCACAGATCTGTGCTTACCCTGTGCGTACGATCATTTCTAAGCAAAGAGTGGGATTCATCAACTTCAACTTGAACTTGACTTTGTGCGTACATCTACGCACTTTTCAGACCTGGCGTACCTAGCTCCCAGTGGTAGAATATATTATTACAACAAGGAAATGAGCTTCTGTGCATAATAACACTGGCACGTTCTGTACGAACCGTAGTTCATTATAGTTCATTGTAAAATAGCAACAGTAGTGTAATTATGGTCAAAACCCTATAAATAGCATTTGGAATAATAGATCTCTCTCTCAGAATGAATGCAGCATGGTTTATATAGCGTTATCGGAATATACGGGGTATAGGCTACTGACTGACTGCGCTCCGCGTAGCTTGATTGATTGATTGATTGAAAAGTTTATTAACAGATTGCAGAATGGGTACAGTACAGTACAGCTCAGTACATACAATTGTTAATTGGGGATGCAGACCAACTTTCGTCTTGTTTACATCAGGGTCCCCCATTTTCAATTCATCATAAATCATAAAGCTCAACTCGTTATTATTCTGCGCAGACCGCAGAAACACGGGAACGTTTTGATTATATTTAAAAGGCTTTACGTTAAACGAAACAAGTGGAACTTCGAAGCTGTAAGCAGAATACAAGTCATATTAATATAGTGTTCTTCCCCCTTTTTACTGTATAAGAAAGAATAGAAAACGCATTGCAATGACACTATAGTGGACAGACTATGTATATGATGGGATTCAAGTTCATGTATTGAAAGGCAGGCTATCATACATGCAGTGAGATTCATTGTTCTTGTATATGCTCTCGTATTATATTGTTTATATAGGCTACCCAATACTGACATCAAAATAGATTGTAGTATGCCTCTAGAAATCATATGCAGCAGGTAGAAAATTGACGGGAGATCCATCGCGATTTGGAATAAAATTGAGGAGAACTTTAATCCATGGGGTATTAATCAAACAACACGGGAAAAGGCAGTCATATTCCAGCGCGGTCTTTATTAGCCGACAACAAAATAGATGCATCTAAAAATCATATAGCCAATCGAACACAACTAATAAAGGCATTCATATTACAAGCACGGTTATAATGACACCCAACCAACGCCAAACAGTGGTCATTGGTCAACGAACGGTCTTTATTAGTATTTTGAGCTGTCCAGGCAGAATTGCAGCAATGGTCTTAGGGAGCCGTTGATATCTGACATCACCGTTTACAAATCCGCCTTTTATTTATCCCACAATACGCGATAGTGTCTTCTTGGTTCGACAGCAGTGAATTCTCCGTGGAGTTTCTCGGAGTCCCGCTCGGGTCGGTCCATTATTTCACATCCCATGGGGGGTGTTTCCTCATTTTCATGACCATATATGGATAATCATGCACGAGCATTGACGGTAGAACAAAGTGGTATTCATCAACACGGAGGACCATAGAGCCTGCGTACGCACGTGTGATGAATGCCGACTTCCCTGTGCGTGCGCTAGTTCTACATTCCGTGCTTACGTGTGGAAGTAGGTCAAGTTCAAAGTCCACGTTGATGCATGAGGGCCCTGTAGTCTCGCGAGAGGTGCAGAAATGGGATGTGGAGTCGGGGGGGACGCTCCAGGCTGCGTTTGAGTGCACAGACTGGAGCGTGTTCCGCGACACAGATAACATTAATGTCTACACGGAGACAGTGCTGGACTATGTTCGTACTTTGGTGGAAGAAACAATCCCCACTACCACTATTAGAGTTTACCCAAATCAAAAACCCTGGGTAGACAAATCCGTCCGTGAAGCTCTGAAAGCGCGCACCAAAGCATACAACGACGGCCTGGTGGCAGGCAACATGAATGACCACAAGGTGGCGCGATACAACGTAAGGAGGACAGTGACAGAGGCCAAACGGCGCTACAGGGATAAAATTGAACTCCAGTTTGAACAGGCTGACTCCAGAGCTATGTGGCAGGGGCTCAAAACGATGACAGACTACAAAGGCACCTCCCCCAAACTGAACAGTGACATCTCCTTAGCAAATGACCTCAATACCTTCTATGCGAGGTTTGATGCTGGTAATAACAACACCAGCCCACAAGCCACGGCAATGGGGGGGGGGGGGTCTGCTGCTGATGGAGACTCAGTGTTCAGGGTAACAGAGCATGAGGTGAGGCGGACCTTTAAAAAAGTGAATATCAGGAAGGCAGCAGGACCGGACGGCATCCCCGGCCGCGTCCTAAAAGTCTGTGCCGACCAACTGGCCCCGGTATTCACTGACATATTTAACCTGTCCTTAGAACAGGCTGTCATCCCCACCTGCCTGAAGAAGTCCACTATTATCCCTGTACCCAAAAAATCCAAGCCTGCTTGCCTCAACGACTACCGCCCTGTAGCTCTCACCTCCATAGCCATGAAGTGCTTTGAGAAGCTAGTAAAGGGCTACATCTGCTCCTCCCTCCCCATCAACATGGACCCCCTGCAATTTGCATACCGCCCCAACAGGTCCACGGAGGACGCCATAGCCCATGTGCTGCACACAGCAGCATCACACCTGGACAAGAGGAAGGGGAACTATGTGAGAATGCTATTCATCGACTACAGCTCGGCATTCAATACCATAGTCCCCTCCAAACTCATAGCCAAGCTCAGGGACCTGGGCTTGAACTATGACCTCTGCCAGTGGGTCTTGGACTTCCTGACGGGCAGACCCCAGGTGGTGAGAGCAGGCAACTGCACCTCCTCATCCATCACCCTCAACATAGGGGCCCCCCAGGGCTGTGTTCTGAGTCCCCTCCTCTACTCCCTGTACACACACGACTGTGTGGCTCAGCGGAGTAGCAACACAATCATCAAATTTGCTGACGACACAGTGGTGGTGGGCCTGATCTCTGCCAACGACGAGAGGGCCTACCTGGAAGAGGTCAAGGTCCTGGCGGGATGGTGCCAGGAAAACAGCCTCTCCCTGAACGTCAGCAAAACAAAGGAGATGATTGTGGACTTCAGGAGGTCGGGGGTCAAGGACTACAGCCCCCTCAGCATTTGAGAGAGTCAACAGCTTTAAGTACCTCGGAGCCTACATATCCGAGGACTTGACATGGACCACACACATTGACAGTGTTGTGAAGAAGGCACGACAACGCCTCTACTTCCTCAGGCGCCTAAGGAAGTTCCAAGTCAGTCAGAAGATCCTTAAGAACTTCTACTCATGTACAATAGAGAGCATCCTGACTGGCAACATCACCTCCTGGTTTGGGAATAGCACTGCACAAGACCGAAGCAGACTACAAAGAGTGACACGTTCAGCCGAACGCACAATTGGAGGGGGGCTCCCCACCCTCCAGAACATTTACAACAAGCGGTGCAGGGGCAAGGCTAAGAGAATCATTAAAGACTCCAGTCACCCGAACAACTGCCTCTTTGAACTGCTGCGGTCAGGCAAGCGATACCGGAGTCTCAAGGCGAGCACAGAAAGACTCAGAAGAAGCTTCTATCCCCAGGCCATCAGGCTGCTCAACGAACAATGAACACTACACAACAACAACAATCAGATGTGTGTGCACATAGCACACACATCCACACGCACACACTCACTTTAAACAAACACACTGTAGCACCCACTCCCCACACTTTATAGCACACACTCACTTTAAACAAACACACTGTAGCACCCACTCCCCACACTTTATATTTATTGATGAAGGATTGCACTACAACTCATACACCTTACTGTAAATTGTACCTAAATTGTACCTCATCCCATTTATGCGTTGCACTATATAGTATTGTACATTAGTACACTGCATAGTATTGTATATTATATGGTAACTCAGTTATGTCTATTCTGCATCGAACATTGTACATATGTCTATACTGAACACTGGGACCTCATTTTCTACTTCTAATTTACATGCTATACTATGTTATTTGATACTATCTTGTCTAGCACAGTCTCTGGAGCGTAACAGTAAGAAGCATTTTGTATGAAAGTATTCTGTACTTCTGTATGACAACTATTAAAGAAACTTGAAACTTGAACTTGATGTAGCCTATGTAGCCGGTGTGATCTTACTGCATTGTGTTTGTTTCGATTCGACCCCTGTTAAGGGATTGCCCTGAGTGGGAGTTGAACTCCGGTCTCCCGCACCGGGGGCGACATCACAGACCACTGTACCAAGAGGTGAACTCACCTCTTGCTACTTGGTCTGGATGCCTCTGGGGAGTGAGTTTACTTGCAGTACCGCTTAACGTCCACAGCCACGTCACTACTTGTACCCGTGACTGTGGATAGACTGCGGTACCTCCGTTACACTCACCCCCCTAAACTCACTCCACCCAGGGCATCCGGGTCACGGCACCACGTGTAGCCGGTGTGATCTTACTGCGTTGTGTTTTGTTTTGATTCAACCCCTGTTAAGGGATTGCCCTGAGTGGGAGTTGAACCCCGGTCTCCCGCACTTGAACTCACCTCTTGCTACTTGGTCTGGATGCCTCTGGGGAGTGAGTTTACTTGCAGTACCGCTTAACGTCCACAGCCACGTCACTACTTGTACCCGTGACTGTGGATAGACTGCGGTACCTCCGTTACACCTATGCCATGTGTAGCCAGCCTATGTGATCAATAAAAACTTGAATTTGAATTCCATCACGTCTGTGTGCGGGAGCTCAAAAGGCTGTCACAATGTAAATAAAAACGTGCACTGGAAAGTTACAGTATGTAGATGGTTGATTATTTGTATGACAATGAATTGAAAACAGCATTGATATTATGTAAAAGCAAACTGGCAATAGAAAAGATGTTTAAAATAATCGAGTTCCCTTAAAACGCTAACGCTATTAAATAAAAATATACAGTTGAGATTAAAATAAGAATAATGACTTGGCCTGGAAAAAAAGCTAATTGCGTGCTCCATGGTGACTCTTTCTTGTGCGCGAGTGTGCCCGGTGTAGATGCACTCCTGTTGGGGTTGATCAGAGGAGTCATCCATGGCTTCAGTAGATAGCCCCGATCCCCTGCATTTAAGTGATATTTTAATTACAGATACCCCAGTAATAACATTACAATTTAATTAAATAAAATTAGGCGTGGGCCGTGTGTTCCTCCCGGCCACCGGCAATGACTTATCAGCCAAATGCAACGATAAACCATGATGCATTCATTCGGAAAAACCTATTCCAAATGCTATTTATAGGCTTTGACAATAATTACACTAATGTTGCTATTTTTACTATAATGAATTACGGGGATACCGAACACGTCAGTGTTGAAACTAATGCACGAAAGCTTACAGTTTTCTTATTCTACCACTTGGCGCCATATACACACGGTCTGAGCTGTGCATAGATATACGCACAATCTCAAGCACACGTTCAAATTGATAAGTCCCACACTTTGCTTAGAAATGATCGTACGCACAGTTTACGCACATATCTGTGCGTACGCACCATTGATAAATGAGGGCCCTGGGACTTTAGACAGAAAAGGTAGTTGAGAGCTGGGCCTGAAGTTAGAGAGAATAGAGGGATCAAGGTTTTTCTTTTTAATCAGGGGTTGTACCACAGCATGTTTGAAGACGGTTGGGACACAACCAGAGCTGAGAGAGGAGTTTATCAACAATAAAATAATAGGCAAGACCGAATCAAGCACTTCTTTAAGAAGCGAGAGGGAAGGCTATCTGAGGGGCAGACCACTGCAAATCAAATGTTTTACATTGTCTTTTGTTGTCAGGCGCTGTGTTCGTCTCCTTCCTTCTTCCTCTTGTCTTTGCAGCCTATGACACGCCCCCTGATGATGTCACGGTTCCAAGGAAAAACCAACTCGTTTTTTGTTCCAGGTGAGAACCAACTTTTCAGGTTCAGGCATTAATTAAACCCCAGTTAACAATGGAGTGTCTATAACAGTGTAACAGTGTCCTGCGGTGGTGTCATGTTTGACTGAAGATAAGTGTTTAGTTAGAATGATGCGGAAGTTGCAGGAATTTTGAAGTGATGTTTATCACCTAACAATTGGAGCAATGTTCTTGGGCGATGCCAAGTTTGACTTAAGAGATATCTTTTCAGTCGATGACAGAAAATGGGTAAACTCAAGTTTCAAGGAGTAGGTGACAAGATGCTCCACCTGTTTAAAGAGGGTTACAGGGTTGTAGTAATATCAAATATACTTGCTATGCCATTCTTAAAGAAGATCTGACGCTTCTTCTTCTTCTTTCGTGTAACGTCAGAGGTCCAACTCTGTATCTTGTAGCCATGCCCTTAACTCTGGTCCCACATCAAAGAGGCTGGCTTCCGAGGGTGGTCTTTATAGGGGGCAGATGGTCAGGATGTGGTCAACAGTCTGCTCAGGGTCTCCACACTCACATGCAGCGCTGTCTGCCAGGCCCCACTTCTTTAATGATGCTTTAAAGCGACCGACCCCAGATCTTAAACGGTTCAGCAGAACCCATTGCCGGCGTGGAAGATCGTCTCCTGTGGCGCCATCTCCTGGATCCCAGATGTAGTGGTGGATACGGGTTGGCTCAGCACTCTCCCACTCTCTCTTCCAGGCTGCCGCCAGCCATCCATTTCTGGATAGGTCCTCAGTGGTGGAACGGAGCATCTCTTGTGCCACCTTGTTGTAGGGGTGGCGGGACTTGAGTCTGCTCATAGGTGATGTTGTTGTGGTGTTGTGTAGGGTGTGCCAGTCATGCTTCACTGTTTTCCTTGCTAGGGCGAGAGTGGCAGCCTCTCGTCGTAGGCCAGCTGGTGCGATTCCTGCAAGGACTGGCAGCAGGAAGACGGGTGTAGCCTTCAGGCATCCAGTGATGATCCGGAGGGCGTTGTTAGTAGCCGCATCAACTTTTTTAACGTGTGGGCTTCTGCTCCAGACTGGGGCACAGTACTCCGCTGCCGAGAAGACCAGGGCTTGGGTGGATATCCGAAGGGTCTTGGCAGTGGCTCCCCAGGTTGTACCAGCGAGGCGTCGGATCAGCGCAACCCTTGATGTTGTCTTTGCCCTGACATCTTCGAGGTGTTGTTTGAAGGACAGTGTCCAATCCAGACGCACGCCAAGGTATTTAGGGGCTTGCTGGGACTCCAGACGCTTGTGGTCAGCATATACCTCCAGTTCCCTCTTGGCGTCTCTGTTGCAGAGATGGTATGCTGCTGTAACGGTCTTGCTGGTGCTGAGCTGTAGGCGCCACTTTTGTAGATAGGCTACTAGAATGTCCATGTCTTGGTTAAGACCGTCCTCCAGTGCCTTCCATGTGGGTCTTCTCAGCATGATGGCAAGATCGTCCGCGTAGCCGTACTTTCTGGCTGCTGTGACTGGGAGATCGTAGATGTAAATATTAAACAGCATCGGAGAAAGGACTGACCCCTGTGGGACACTGTTCCTCAGTTTTCTGAGCCTGCTGCGCTGGCCATCGCTGGTGTGTAGGACAAAACTGCGGTTAGACAGCATCTCCATGATTAATTAAACCCCAGTTAACAATGGAGTGTCTATAACAGTGTAACAGTGTCCTGCGGTGGTGTCATGTTTGACTGAAGATAAGTGTTTAGTTAGAATGATGCGGAAGTTGCAGGAATTTTGAAGTGATGTTTATCACCTAACAATTGGAGCAATGTTCTTGGGCGATGCCAAGTTTGACTTAAGAGATATCTTTTCAGTCGATGACAGAAAATGGGTAAACTCAAGTTTCAAGGAGTAGGTGACAAGATGCTCCACCTGTTTAAAGAGGGTTACAGGGTTGTAGTAATATCAAATATACTTGCCATGCCATTCTTAAAGAAGATCTGACGCTGATGAATGGAGATCCAGGTATCTTGTAGGGTGGTGTGGTGATTAGCAGACAGGTGCGGAGCACAGTGTGATTAGTATCACCTGTGCCGATTGCGCGCCCGTAGAACGGCCGCCGAAGTGCAGGGGGTGTATGGGACAGACATGGAGGGTGAGACAGACACAGAGGTGTGTGACGGTGGTAGAGAGAGTTGTGGAGGTGAAACCGTAACACTTTAGCCTGTATGAAACGATTATTAAGTGGTTATAATTGACAGCTAATTTCACTCTGTATGTTATTATATAAATATTTAGCACTGGAGAGAGTAGTGCAAACGGCCGAAAAGATCTGCGGATGCTACCCACCATTAGACAGTATATTCACAGAGCGATGCATCAGCAAAGCACACAGGATCCTAAAAGACCCCAGCCACCCAAACCACAAACTGTTTGAGCAGACGGTACAGCAGTCTCAGTTTCACATCTGACTATCCAATGTCGCCTGTTTCATCTCCCCCGAGAATTCACTGCCATAATCATGACGGCGGTGTACATCCCACCCCAAGCGGATACCACCAGGGCCCTGGCGGATCTACAGGGACAGCTGAACAAACATCAGATCAAGCACCCAGACGCAGCCATGATAATAGCCGGTGATTTCAATCAGGCGAATCTGAAGAAAGTGATGCCAAACTTCTTCCAGCACATCGCTTGCTCCACCAGGGGAGAAAATACGCTTGACCATTGCTACACCCCGTTTAGAGCCGGTTACAAAGCAGTACCGGCTCCTCCATTAGCTGGTCCAACAAGCACATCGGATCATGACGCCATCTTTCTCTACCCGGCCTACAGGCAGAGATCACGTGATGCTGTTGTGTCATGTGAGGTAAAGAAGTGGTCCGACCGCTTGATCACTGATAACATAAGACGATTACTACACGTACTAGATGCCAGCAAGGACGACACCACACCTAAGGCGATGCTGTCCCTGGATGCAATGAAAGCTTTTGATAGGTTGGAATGGTCGTATCTATGGGCAGTATTAGAAAGGATGGGGTTAGGAAAAGGATTCATTGATATGATTAAAGTATTATACAAAGACCCATCGGCCATGATTACAACAGGTATAATCACCTCCGAAATCTTTCCGGTATCACGCTCTTCTAGACAGGGTTGCCCTCTTAGTCCCGGACTATTCGATTTATCATTAGAACCTTTAGCACAATATATAAGACAATCCCAATTCATAGAACCAATTGTAATCAAGGGCACACAACACAAAATTTGTTTATATGCGGACGACGTAATACTGTTCATGCAAAACCCTAACACCGCAATGCCTCATCTTCTCAAGTTGATTGATGACTTTGGCGACCTATCGGGATTTAAGATAAATTGGCCAAAGTCGGCTTTCCTTCCACTTAACGCCCCTGCAAAAAATATACGCCTTCCAGAAGAAATACCAATGGTTAAACACTTTAGATGTCTGGGAGTTGAAGTATTCCCTACCATAAGCCAAACGGTGAAGCACAATTACATAGAAATCCAAAATAAAATTAAATACGACTTTGACAGGTGGTCAAAACTTAAAAACTCAGTACAGGCACGGGTTTCAATAGTTAAGATGGATGTCTTACCTAGAATCAACTTCATCAGCTCAATGCTACCGTTACCCCCTCCAGATGGTTACTGGAAAAAATTACACTCTTCCGCATACAAATTTATTTGGAATAACAAACCACCACTTATAAAAAGATCCACCGCACAGAGAAACAAAGCCGACGGAGGTATGGCATTTCCAGATTTTCTCCACTATTTTAAGGCGTACACTTTAAGACCACTGACAACCTGGTTTGATCCCCAAGCATCAGTATCCTGGAGAAATTTAGAAGTAAATATAGTAGCACCACATAGACTGCAGGACATAGTATACACCAAATTATCAATTAAGCAATGCAAACTGAAATTTGGCCCCATTATTACTCATGCGATCCGGATATGGCGTGAAACACAAAAAAAATATTCTAACCCACATAAATGGCATAATCATACTCCCTTATTCAATAACAATGCACTCCTGATTGGAAAACGACCTATAAGATTCCCCAGATGGGAAAAGCAGGGCATACACACATTAGGAGATGTTTTCAACAAACAGGGTTTTTGTAGTTATGAGGAAATACACAAAAAGATTTATCTCACCGGTTCCACATATTATTTTTACGCACAGTTATTGTTATGTTTGAAGGCTCATGGTGTTCCATTAAGGATACCAATTGTACACCACAGATACCACACATTCTTCTATGAAAGAGAGACCCGGTGTTCACCGCCATATTTAATCAATCCCTGACGGAGTCAGTAGTCCCTGCCTGCTTCAAGATGTCTACCATCATCCCTGTACCGAAGAAACCCTCCCCAACATGTCCAAATGACTACAGACTGGTGGCACTCACCTCTGTGGTCATGAAATGTTTCGAGAGGCTGGTCAAGGACCACATTTGTGCCTCTCTCCCCAGTGATATGGACCCTATGCAATTTGCATACAGGACAAACAGGTCCACTGACGACGCGGTCTCCCAGGTACTGCACAGCACTCTCTCCCACCTTGACCGTCAGAAGGGGGGCTATGTGAGACTGTTGTTCATTGACTACAGCTCAGCGTTCAACACCATAGTCCCCACCAGACTGGTGGACAAGCTGATCGAGCTAGGTCTGAGCTCCGCCCTGAGCGCCTGGGTACTGGACTTTCTGAGTGAAAGACCCCAGGCGGTCAGGGTGGGGGGTCAGACCTCCAACACCATCACCCTGAGCATCGGGTCCCCCCAGGGCTGTGTTCTAAGCCCCCTGCTGTACTCACTCTACACACACGATTGTGTGGCCAAGTTCAGCTCCAACTCCATAGTGAAGTTCGCAGACGACACAGTGGTGGTGGGGCTGATCTCGGACAACGACGAGAAGGCCTACCGAGAGGAGGTTGAGGTACTGGAACGTTGGTGCCAGGACAACAGCCTGCTCCTGAACATTGGTAAAACCAAGGAGCTGATCGTGGATTATAGGAGAGGACAGCAGGAGACACACACACCACTGATGATTAACGGGGCTACCGTGGACAGGGTGAGCAGCTTCAAGTACCTGGGGGTCCACATCTCAGAGGATCTGACATGGTCAACACACATAGACACAGTAGTAAAGAAAGCGAAGCAGCGCCTCTACCACCTGAGACAGTTAAGGAAGTTCAGAGTATTGGGGAAGATACTCCAGTCCTTCTACTCAGGAGCTGTAGAGAGCATCTTGACCGGAAACATCACTGCCTGGTATGGGAACAGCACGGCACAGGACAAGAAGGCCCTACAGAGAGTGGTGCGCTCAGCCGAGCGTACCACGGGTATTGCGCTACCTCCCCTGCAGGCTCTATACAACAAGAGGTGCAAATCCAGAGCCTGCAGGATAATGAAAGACCCCCACCACCCCAATAACAGCCTGTTCCAGCTGCTGAGGTCAGGCAGACGCCTGCGAACCCCAGCTACTAGGACGGAGAGGCTTAGGCTAAGCTTCTTCCCCCAGGCCATCAGAGCCTTGAACAATGAACATTGAGAGACACAGAAACTGAACTATCCACACACAAGCACACACTAGCACATACACGACACGCACGCTGAGCACGCTCACACACTAGCAGACACTTTAACACTCATGCCGCACACACGCACACTTATGGCCAGAGGAAAGGCCACTTAAATTAGTATAACATCAGGAACAGTGTATTGCACTACTAAAGCTACCTAGCATGTCCTATATGCTCTGTAAATACTATGTACAGATACCGAGATGGCACACCATGCACCTGTTTATTGCACTGTTGTTTTTATTGGATTCTATTATATGTTGTACCACTGTATTTTTATTGGATTCTATTATATGTTGTACCACTGTATTGCACATCGTCGCGGGCAAGACCAGCCGCATTTCATTGTATACCTGTATGCCGTGACAATTAAAACTCTTGACTTGACTTGACATCGAGAGGTTTTGTATCAGATTTTTATCATCAATTACTAACGTCCTCGTATGAAATCCTCCACCTAGACTCAGTCTGGAGGAGGGATATACCAGACCTGGAAATAGATTTTGATTGGCAAGAAGCCTGGGCAAATGTTCGACTTGCATCAAGGAACCCGGACCATCAACAAATCAATCTTAACTATATTCATAGGACATACTTGACTCCTATAAGACTGAACAGAATGGGTCTTAAACAAGACTCCAAATGCTCCTTATGTACAAATGGGGACGAGGGGACATTTATGCACATGTACTGGGACTGCCCACCAGTTAAGATATTCTGGAAAGAAGTGACCCAGCAATTATCAAATCTCTTAACTCTGAATATACCTGTACATCCCTCTGTATTACTGCTGAATGATGTTTTTGAGTGTGCAGTACCTATACAGCTAAAGAGATTGGTTTTATCTGGTATCACAGCGGCTAAAAAGCTGATAGCATCACGATGGTTTCAACCGGAAAAGATGTGCCGGAAGGTCTGGATTCTTACATATCTCGAAGTGATTTATCTAGAAATATCTACAGCAAGAATTTTGGGTCTCAATGAATCCAAAATGACAATGTGGTTAGAAGTGGTGGAGAGAATAAAAGCTAGCATAGGAGCGAACGATAATGGATGGATTATCCAAGGGGGGGTCCGGGGGGGGGGAGCGAGCGAGACCATATGTGTGTAGGGTATTAGATAGCAGGTATTACGGGTATATCTTGTATAAGACATTTATCTAAATGGTGATTTCATTGGATGTGCACTGTTAATTAATGCTTGTATATCTAATTTTATGTTGTCATGTTTGTTTATGTGTTTGTTTAAAAAATAATAAAAAAAAAGAAAAACGAAAAAAAACTGGTCCGACCAATCAGAGGCCACGCTACAGGACGAACTCGATGACGTCGACTGGGGCATGTTTCAGGCAAGCTCCAGTGGCGTCAGTGAGTTTGCGGATGTTGTTGTTAGCTTTATAGCAACACTAGCGGATAGCAATGTCCCCACGAAAAAGGTTAGGGTCTTTCCGAACCAGAAACCGTGGGTTGATGGTACTATCCGAGCGGCTATGAAAACTCGCACCACTGCTTATAACCTGGGCAGAGCGTCAGGAAACATGGAAGAGTATAAGGCTCAGGGGTGTAAAAAGTACCCAGAAATTATACTTAAGTGAAAGTATGGGTACTGTCTCAAAATCTGACTCAAGTAAAAGTCAAAGTATCTGGCTAAAAACACACTTGAGTAAAGGTAAAAAAGTCCTACTTTTAAATGTACTTAAGTACTAAAAAGTTAAAGTTAAAAAAAAAATGGAAAGGGATAGACCAGGGGTCTCAAACTCATTCCATCATCGGCCAAGTTTTCATTTTAACTATACATTGCACCAGGTGAGTTAGTTGAAGAGTTGAGCCAATTAGTGAAATCATCAGCTGGTGTTTAGGCAAGGCTGGAATGAAACCAAGCATACACTCTGCCCACAATGGAATGTGTTCTGTGATAGACCATGCTGAAATGAAAGAACAGAGGACCCTTTTTTTGCATAGAAATTATTTAATGCACTTCTCCATTGAAGGACTCCATGGATGGCATTCACATCACAGCATGAATAATATCACAATATTAAAGACTGAATACTGTAGTATCGTGAATAATATGACAATATTAAAAACAGAATGGTGTATCCTGAATAATATCACAATATTAACCACAGCATACTGGATTATCCTGAATAATATCACAATATTAAAGGCAGAATAGTGGAGTACCCTGAATAATATCACAATATTAAAGACAGAATACTGGAGTACCCTGAATAATATCACAATATTAAAGACAGAATACTAGAGTACCCTGAATAATATCACAATATTAAAGGCAGACTACTGGAGTCCCTGAATAATATCACAATATTAACCACAGCATACTGGATTATCCTGAATAATATCACAATATTAAAGGCAGAATACTGGAGTATACCCTGAATAATATCACAATATTTGTGAGAATGGGTTTTAAGCAGAGCCCAATCGCTGAACACAGGAGAAGAGAGAATGGAGCGTTTCAGGATGTTTAATAGTATTCCCAAGTAGGCAAGAGTTACATCCAGAAATGTACAACAGATATGAATTGGGAATGTTCTTGGGGTAATGGGAGCAGGTGCACTCCAGTGCTACTGCGGGCGGACACGGGTCCGTGTCGAGAGAGTGAGCAGGAACTCCTTGGTAAGCTCCAGGGGGTCCAGACAGGGGCACGCTGGCACGGAGGTCCTAGGTAATGATACTAACACCACGACGACTTCTGGTCAGCGTTGTCCGGTAGAAGTAGGGTCTTCATCAACAGGGGATGGGATACAGCTGTGAGGAGTGAGGTGCCTGGCAGCGTGCAAATCAGGGGATGAGGTGCAGCTGAGTTGAGTGACAGGGGGTGAAGGGGTGCTGACCATATATGGGCATGAGGCTTCCATGGGGGATGGAAGGGAGGATGAAGAGGAGTGAGGAGGGCGTGTGGTGAATGTGAGGGGGGAATGAGGAGGAGTGAAGAATGCTCTTGCTGTGATTATGACAATTAAAGACAGAATACTGGAGTACCCTGAATAATATCACAATATTAACCACAGAATACTGGAGTATACCCTGAATAATATCACAATATTAACCACAGCATAATGCGGATTTTGTACTCCAAGTGAATGTTGTTTAAAGGAAAACTCCAACATTTTGGGAAATTAGCTTATTTGCCATCTACCCTGGAGTTAGACAAAAAGATACATACCTTTTTCTTCTCTGTGCATGCAGTAGGAGTAGGAAGATGTTGGGAACTAGGCTAATGGAGGAACCTACTTCCAGTGACTGACGCTAAGCTAGGCTAACGGTGCGTGTCTTCCTACTCCTACTGCATGCACAGAGAAGAAAAAGGTATGTATCTTAACACTCCAACATTTTGGGAACCCTGGAGTTAGACAAGAAGATGCATACCTTTTTCTGGCCAAAACATTGAAAGTATGGTAGCCCTTCAGTCTTCTGCAGCAGAACGCCTTTCAAAGCTTTCAGTGTCGATCCAGTGAGCGGTTACCCCAATGAAACTTCTTCGTCGGGCTGTCCAGCAATCTGTTGTTGTCGCGATCCATTCAACTTCACTCATAGCAGCAGTGACTTTCTCTTTCATGGTTTGAGCAGCTTTGCTGATCTTCGAGCGGACAGTGGGCCTCGTAGCTTTGCTGATCTTCGAGCGGACAGTGGGCCTCGTAATGACGTTAGTGCTTGGTCGCAAACCATTTATCAGGTTTTTGAATGATGGCAACTCAACAACACTATAAGATTGGAGTCCTTGAACTATGTATTTCTTTATGTAGATAGGGCCATGGATGCTCGTCTTGTCCATCCACACCGTCGCCGACCGTTTCGTCCTCTTCATCACTCATTGTGGCCATCTTCTATGGCTTGTCACTCTGACTCTATTCTTCTGATAGCAGGTGTTTAATCAAAGATCCCCGCTTTCTAGTCTTGCACAAGGACCAATCAGAATGGGTATGGGCGGGTTCATTTTCCATTGATGGGGATTTGATTGGCTGTTTACCTGCGGTCGCAGGATTAATAACATTAACGTTAGTTTGGCCAGATAAACAATTCAAAAATACTAATTAAAATGGTTGGACCTGCGAGATTTGTACTTTGTACTTTGTACTTTGTAGGTCTGCATTTTAAATGTAAGGGGTAAAAAGTATGTTTTTTTTCTCTGAAATGTAATGGAGTAAAAGTACAAAGTATACAAACCTAATAATACTTGAGTAAAGTACAAATCCCCCAAACAGTACTTAAGTATTGTAACGAAGTACAATTACTCAAGTACTTTACACCCCATTAAGGCTACAGTCTATACTCTGCGCAAGGCTGTAAAACTTGCTAAGAGGACATACACTGACAAGATGGAGGCACAAATGGCCCAGAATGACACAAGAGGTTTATCTCGAGGGCTACGGACGATAACTGACTACAAAGTCAGCGCCCCCTCAATGGGAGTGCCGACGCCTCTCTCGCGGACCAGCTCAACTCCTTTTACATGCGGTTTGGGGCAAACAGTAGCGGCTAACGACGTAACTGACGCACCGGCCGTCGTGGAGGGGGGGGGGGGCATCCGCGAGGGGGGGGGGGGGGGCACTCTCTCATTGACGGAACACAGTGTGAGAAGAGCATTTATGCGGGTGAACACCAGAAAGGCAGCTGGCCCAGATGGGATAACAGGATGTATACTTAAGTCCTGTGCTAACCAGCTAGCACCATATTTAATCTATCCCTGGCTGAATCCGTGGTCCCTGCCTGCTTCAAGGTGTCCACTATAATACCGGTACCAAAGAAATCCTTCCCAACAGGTCTTAGGTTTAGGTTTAGGTTTAGGTTTACTTTATTTGATCAAGGGGACAGTGTACATTAATAAAACATTTTACAAATGTAAATGCACCCAATTTTTGCCAAAAGGCTAATTTCCATTGGCAGTCCCCCTGCCAGAAGGCACAGGCTAAAATCCTGTGTGAAAAAAGGGTTAGCAATAAAAACAGAATAAAATCAAGATAAATAACATTAGAATAAAAACACAACAAAAGCACATAGACATACGATAGGGATACAGGTCACAATACAGTCATAGACACAAGGACAGAGCACATCATGACATATTAAGAGACCCAGACATAGACAGACGCACCATATCCACACACACAGACTCCTCAGTGTTGACAATGCTGGTTTTCAATGAGCCATTCCCTAACCCTGCACTTGAATGAATGATATGATGTGGACACTCTAATTGTTTGAGGAATTGAGTTCCATTGGTGGGATGCTCTGTATGAAAAGACGGCCTGGCCAAATACACTTTTTTTTTAAAGGGATTGTACAGTCCCCCCTTGCCGCACCTCTAGTGTTCCTGGTTGAGACAGACTTGAGGTTGATGAAACAGGACAAAGGAGGAGGAGCCAATCCACACTTTATTTTAAAAACTTTATTTTATTTTTTTTATTCTTAATGACTACAGACCAGTGGCACTCACCTCTGTGGTCATAAAATGTTTTGAGAGGCTGGTTAAGGATTACATTTGTGCCTCCCTCCCCAGTGATATGGACCCTATGCAATTTGCATACAGGCCAAACAGGTCCACTGACGATGCGGCCTCCCAAGTACTGCACAGCACCCTCTCTCACCTAGACTGCCAGAAGGGGGACTATGTGAGACTGTTGTTCATTGACTATAGCTCAGCGTTCAACACCATAGTCCCCACCAGACTGGTGGACAAGCTGATCGAGCTGGGTCTGAACTCCGCTCTGAGCGCCTGGATACTGCACTTTCTGAGTGAAAGGCCCCAGGCGGTCAAGGTGGGGGGTCAGACCTCCAACACCATCACCCTGAGTATCGGGTCCCCCCAGGGCTGTGTCATTAGCCCCCTGCTGTATTCACTATACACACATGATTGTGTGGCCAAGTTCAGCTCCAACTCCATAGTGAAGTTTGTGGACAACACAGTGGTGGTGGAGCTGATCTCTGACAACGACGAGAAGGCCTACTGGGAGGAGGTTGAGGTACTGGAACGCTGGTGCCAGGACAACAGCCTGCTCCTGAACATTGGTAAAACCAAGGAGCTGATCGTGGATTTTAGGAGAACACAGCAGGGGACACACACACCACTGCAAATAAACGGGGCTACCGTGGACAGGGTGAGCAGCTTCAAGTACCTGGGGGTCCACATCTCAGAGGACCTGACATGGACAACACACATAAACTCAGTCGTAAAGAAGGCGAAGCAGCGCCTCTACCACCTGAGACAGTTAAGGAAGTTCAGAGTATCGGGGAAGATACTCCAGTCCTTCTACTCCAGAGCTGTAGAGAGCATCTTGACTGGAAACATCACTGCCTGGTATGGAAACAGCAAGGCACAGGACAAGAAGGCCCTAAAGAGAGTGGTGCGCTCAGCTGAGCGTACTACGGGTATTGCACTACCACCCCTGCAGGTCTTATATAACAAGAGGTGCAAATCCAGAGCCTGCAGAATAATGAAAGACCCTCACCACCCCAACAACAGCCTGTTCAAGCTGCTGCGGTCAGGCAAACGCCTGCGAACACCAGTAACTAGGACAGAGAGACTTCGGCTCAGCTTCTTCCCCCAGGCCATCAGAGTCTTGAACACTGAACTCTCCACACACAAGCACACATGAGCACACACACAACACACACACTGTATACGCTCACACACTAGCAGTCACTTTAGCATGAACACACACACATGCTGCACACGCTCACACTCAACGGTCACTTTACACAATGAAAGGTCACTTTAAAAACAAGAACAGGAGTGGTTCTTGTATAGTAAACAGATGGATATAGCAAGCTAGCATAAGGACACATAGTATAACTGTAGATTGTATAGTATAGTTAAGCATTACATCACGCGCAGGAGTGGTTTGTGAACAATAAACCATGCCTAGGGGTGGTCGTTAGACCCCCCTAGGCATGGTTTATTGTTCACAAATCACGACTGCAAGTGGTGTAATGCTTTTATACAACTGCCACATTCATCCAACCTTATTGCTATACAATAAACACACATTAATCGAAGATTTATTGAAAAAACCATCCGCCAGAAAAAGTAGTTCCCACAACTACAAAAAAGACAAGTTGCCTCCATGTGGAAGCAGCTCGGAAGTGCATCCAACCAACTAACACATCCAACTGTGTGTTATTGGAATGATTGAGAGAAGTTGCCTCCATGTGGAAGCAGCTTGGAAGTGCATCCAACCAACTAACACATCCAACTGTGTGTTATTGGAATGATTGAGAGAAGTTGCCTCCATGTGGAAGCAGCTCAGAAGTGCATCCAACGGATCCAACAAACTAACACATCCAACTGCCTTTCAACTAAGGCATCCAACCAACTAACACATCCAACTGCCTTTCAACTAAGACATCGAACCAACTAACACATCCAACTGCCTTTCAACTAAGACATCCAA